>NC_060269.1:148990969-149082189 GCF_021613505.1 Equus quagga | reverse complement strand
CCCCCCCCCCCCCCCCCCCCCGCCCCCCACTTCAGTAGGAATCACGGCCTTCAAGTCACTCAGAAGCTGAGGCAACGCGAGCAAGCGTTCTCTGCAGGTCGTTTTCGGTTTTCCGAGCAGCCGAGCAGCCGTGCGCACCTTCGGAGCTGCAGGAAGCACCCGTCCCTGCCCTGGCTCCTGCCTCTCCCGCCCATGGCCTCGAGCTACTAATTTCTCTTCTGAGCCCGTTTCGGCATCTGTGAGCTGCACAACGTGTCTTCCTCCTAGAGTCGTCGGGAGGACCAAAAAGGAAAGTGACAAAAACGGCACGGGGCCCAGCGCTGGCGCCCAGTAGGCCCGGCAGACCTCTGAGGTGCCAGCTTAGAGTCCACCGCCACCGTCCCAGAACCCGACGGTGGAACCGGCGTGCAAGTGCAGGTCACGCGGGGAGGGGACAAGAGGGACTCGGGAACAGACTCGGACAGCGGGCAGCGCATCGGTCGGGAGAGGCCCTCGGCCATGTCGGTGGCCCTCGACCCAGTTCGGGGCACGTAGGCCCAACCCCACCGCTCCCTCCCGGCTACTCACGCGCCCTCCTAAGGGCTCAGAAGCCGTGGAGCCTTCACTCTTGCGTTCTCCACCCTCCAGACCGCACCGCCTGCGCCCTATACACGACTCCCTTCCCTCCTTCGCCGTCCTTGGGCCTCGCTTTCCTGACTAGTGAGCGGGTAGCAAGAGTACCCACCCCGTGAAGGGAGCCGGGGGCTCGCTGTGCGGTGGCCGCTTTCCTGGGTAGAGCGGAGGGGTGGGGTGGGGAGGGGGCGTCTCCAGCACGCAGCAAGCGCGCAGTCAGTGCGCTGTGGAACACCCATGCTCCGTAGCTAGGGAAACTGAGGCCCAAAGAGGAGTCATTTTCCCACAGGCCTCCGAGCCAGAAACGGACAGAACTGGCACTAAAATGCAGGTTGCCCAATTCCTAACCCAGTGCTCATCCTTCCCCGCCCCCAGGAAGGTCAGGAAACCTGGGCGTCCTGCGGCCTGTCCAAGCCGCTTCCACCTGCGACCGGTGGCCGAGGGCCCAGTTCCCTCGTGAGGACTCGTGCAGAGACTGTAAAGGGCGCGGCGCCCTGGCGCACTGTGGCCCTGGGAGGTTCAGGGACTCGGGCTGGGAGCCCCGGGGCAGGGCTCAGGTCTAGGAGCTGGAGGGGGAATTGAGGAGCGCTGGAGGGAGCCTGCTTTGACCCAGCACCTAGCCAGGTGCTTCAAGTGCATCATCACAGCTAGTTTCACAACAGTTCCGAAGGTGGACACCCCGTTTCCAGACGAGAAAACCGAGACTTGGAGAGTTGAAGTACCGTGTTCCGGGCCGAGCAGCTGGGCATCGGGGACACCAGGACTGGAGTCAGCGCCATCGCGCAGTTTTCACTGAGCCACGTGTGCGTGGGGGGGGGGGGTCTTTGTTGCGCCCCTGCCAGCCTTTACGTGGGGTGGTGGCCCACGCAGGCTTTAAATGCTGGAGGCCTGGATTCCGGTGTTTTCCCCAGCAGCGAGCGAGTCTGGCGCTAGCGCTGTGGGTCGTGGGGACTCCCCCGCAGGTTCCGGGTGCGCACGTGTCTGGGAGCGGCTGCAGCTGCAGAGCCACGCCCCTCGCCACGCCACGCCCCTCGCCACGCCCCTCTGGTCTCCGGGGTCGCAGGCGGCGCTGTCCCAGCACTGTGACCCGGGTCAGTGACAGCCCTGCCTGCACCTCAGTTTCTTGGTCTGTGTAACGGACGTGCTGAACCCCTGCCGTCCTCCCTGAGGCTGTGGGAGAGGATCCGAGTTCAAGCAAACCGGAAAACCGAGGAGGCCAGTGGCAGGCTGGGTAATGATATTTCCAGTTAATATAGTTAACAAGTGTTGAACAATTACCATTGCCTAACACTGTTCTGACTCAACCTGTCTTAATTCACTTATTCCTGACAGCAACTCTATTTTTATCCCTAGTTTACATATGGGAAAGCTGGAGTGAAATAGTTTACAGGAACAAAAACACATAAAAACACCAAAGGCTCTAAGATTTCTCCTGGCACCCCAGGGGGTTTTCGGCGCGCCCCACAGCATGGATGTCCCCCACTTTGGAGACGCCTGCTCTAGACGCCCTGGCGGGGAGCCTCTCCCACGCAGGGCCTGGTGCTTCCGCTGCCGCAGCTCTGACCCCTGCGCGCCAAGGCTCCTCAGAGCAAGCCTGTGTGGACCCCCAGGACTAGTCCGGGGCCTGGCCTAAACACTGGACGCCTCAGAGGAGCAGTGAACGGATGACTAACAGGCACGTCAAAACCTTCAGCACTTGTTCGACCCCTAAGCCAGGGCACCCGCCGTGAGCCAGCTGCACTGGCGTAGGGGTTAGGGCGGGAGAGCAGAGCCTTGGGGTTAAGGGTGAAGAGTCCGCCTGAGCGTTGATCAAATCGTTCTTGAATGGCGTTCTAAAAAGAACCCTGAAGTCACCCTTCCTCAGTTGCTGGCTCTGCCTCCTTTCAATCTCCTTTGAACTCCAAGACGGGTTCTAGCGGCCTCTTTCTCTGAAGATAGGAAGCTGAGGCCTAAAGGGGCCCGACAGCGTGCTCGGTGTCGCCAAGAAAGGTCTGTGCCGACTCCAGGTCCAGCACCCGGACCCGCCCCCACCCTGCAGCGCTGGCCGCGTGTTTCTCACTGTGTGTCCCACACGGACTGTAGATGCTGGGAGGGTGTCGCAATGGGACGTTCATCCAGGGGGCCCACCCTTCGGAGAATGCCGAATTTCCCGCCCTAGGCCTTCCTGGCAGAGAATAATTCTAGGGACAGCTCCCTCCCCAACAGGACCCTCCCTGGCCGGGGGAGGTGCCCTACTCCCTTTGGGCTTCTCCCCTCCCAGCTGGGGATGCAGGACAGCCCACCTGAAGGGACCCATGCATCCCTGGAGAGACCGCCTATCTGATCTAGCGGTGGGCCCCTGGCGCAGTCCAATTAAGTGAAACAGATCCGGCCTTATCGGGTTCAGGCGGTAGTCCCGGGGGTGGTCCCGCGGCGGCCCCCGAGGGTCCCTGTCTGTTTGATTTTCCTGCTCAGACACACTTGTTTAAACAGACCGCTCACGGCCTCCAGTAACCTGAGCCGCCCGCAGCCTGATTGCCAGGTAAGCGGGGCGGTCCCGACGCTGGGTAGGGGAAAGGCGGGGTGGGAGGACAGGGGGAAGGCGCCTACGGAACCTGCCGAGGCTCCGCAGTTTGCTCCGCAGTTTGCTCCGCGGGTTCAAATCCTGGCTCCGCCCCTTCCAGCTCTGTGCCCTCTGACGAGTGACCCTCTTTCTCCCGAGTGGGGATTAAATGAATAAGAACCCCTCTTAAGTGCTTGAATCTGGAGAGTCCGGTGCTTGGTGCTCCGGTGGCGAGCCAGCTTCTGCCATCACAGCAACCCCGCCGGAAGGCGGGTACCCAAAACTGAGAGGCGAACTGCTGTGACCTTTTAGTAGGTGCGGAAGCCGGGGTCCCCAGAGGCACGGTGACTTAGACTGGCCAGTGTCTGGAGACAGCATCCCAAACCAGCCCTGTGGCCCCAAAGCCCGTGTTCACTGCACCCCGCCATGCCCTGGGGGACAGTTCCTAGCTCAGGATCAGGGTCAGGGGCCCGCCCCTGTGGGGAGGGGCGGAGCTCGTGGACAGGGGGCTGAGGGGCCTGCAGTCTCCTCACCAAGGCCCCTGGGGCTCTCCAGGATCTGCTGTCTCCCCCCCACACACACACACACCATGATCTCCTATTGCCCTCTCCCCTCCTATCCAAGTCTGGCTCCATAGACAGCCACACTGCGCTCCTGCGGTGCCCAAACTTCCCTGCCTCAGGAAGCCAGCACTGGCTGTTCCCTCTGCCTGAAATGCTCTTCTCTCAGCCATCCTCATAGCTCCATCCCTCACTTCCTTCCAGGTTTCTGTTCAAATGTCACCTCCTCAGAGAAGGCTCCCCTGATTGCCTTCTCTAAAACAGCAGACGCCCTCCCCCAGGCCATGGCCCCCTCCATTCTGCCTTATTCTTCTCCATAGCAGGCATAGCTCTCCAACATTTTATTATGACCTCTGTTAGTATGTGTCTCTCCCATTCAAACTCAGCCCCATGAGAGCGGATGCTTTCTTTTGCTCAGGGCTGTCTTCCCAAGCACCTGGCACAGGGCCCGGCACACGGCAGATGCTCCGTAAATGTTTTCGAATGATTGAATAAATCTCCTGAGTACTCAATGTGACTTTAGGAAAGTTACTGGCCTCTTCATGTCTGTTTTCTCATCTGTAAAATGGCCTGATGTCTACCCACTTTCTGTTGCGAGGAATGAACAAGATAAAGCAGGGGAAGCCTGGCACCGAGGAAGCCTGAAGTAGAAGGTTTGTTCTGACCAAAGGAGGTCAGTGGGCTTTCCAGAAGATTCCCGGCATCAAATAGACTGAGGCACAGGGACACCCTTGGTGCCAGGTTTTTGTAACCAACTCCAGAAGATACTTCCCATCCGATATTTCATCTAAGCCCTGCAATGACTCTCTGAGCTGACCAGGAGACATTTGCATCTTTTCATAGGTGGAAGACCAAGGTCCGGTGAGGTAAAGACACTTGCCTGGTTATCAAACAGCTAGGGAGCTCTTCTACATTCCCCAGAGAACTCTCTTGGCTGTGTTCTAAATCCCCATCCAGGGCCTGGCAGCCTGTGGACTGACAGTGGACCTGGTCCGGGTGTGTCTCTGGAGGGCAGGAGGGCAGCGCCAAAGAAGTCCGCTCCTTTGCAGGGGCTGGTGCCAGGCTGCCCCCTCCCGAGGACACAGGAGCTCGGGGACCCTGTGAGGTGTGGGTCTGGAAGAATGAACAGACTGTGGACAAACCGAGTGGAGGCAAATCAGCTGGTCCAGATGGAAAGAACACCCAGGGCAGAGGCAGGGAGGGGGAGGGGGCAGGCCATGGGGAGGGGGGAGGCAAGCGAGGAGACCCCAAGCCTCCACAGTGGCCCCAGGCTTCCCCAGACATTCTGAGCTTATGGTGAGAGGAGGACCCGGGACAGCTTGGGGCTTCCGCAGACTCCATGTTCCCGGCAATAACAGTCATTAAAGCTTCCTTCTCAGGCCCTCATTATCCCATGTTTACAACCCTTCCAGAAAAACAAAAGCCTGCCCAGCAGGCCCTCTCTGCTGCACAGGCAGGAGTGGCAGTTCTCCTTTCTGAGCACGGAGAGGAAGCCTCGCAGCCTGGCCTGGGCCTGGGCAGTGACTGGGGCAGCCTTCGCCTGCCTGTGAGTGTGTGTCGCAGTTTCCATCTTGAAAGGCAGATTTAACAGAACGCTGTGGACTAACGTTTAGACTTTACCCTCACGATACAGAGAAGGGCGGTGAGGAGAGAAGGAAGAGATGTTGGCTCTGCTTAACGCTCATTAATTGTCTCGTCAAATGGATCCAACAACCTTTCCATCCAGGTGCTATTAACCCATTTAACAGGTGAGAAAACAGAGGCTCTGAGAGGCTCTGGTCTAAGGTGAGGGGCTTGGTGGACTGTGTTTGCTCCTGAGCTCAGGCACGTGGAGAATATTAATGGTATAATAATTCCCACCATGACACTTGGCGAACACCCATGATGTTCAGCTCTTGACACCCAGGACCCTGTTTAATCCTCCTGGCCATGGGCATTTGCACTGTGGTCTCCAGCTCACAGGTGGCAAAAATGATGAGGGTGACGAAGTAAGTTGCCCAAAGTCACTCACTTGCCAGAGAGCGAGGGAGAATTTGAACCTTACGAAGAGTCCCCTCAAAGAGGAAGTTGTCACCTGCAGGGAGGGCTGGAGATGCTGGGGAAACCAAAATGAAAGGAGCCAAATGTTTTGTGTTGCCTCCCCCCGCCCCGCAGGAAAAGTCCCCTGCGATTGTGCCCTTCCCACATGAGCACAGACATCAAAGAGGGGGATGGCAGGTGCTCTGCTCAGCTGGTGTTTCAGGCAGAAGTGGCCTGGAATCCCAAGCCGGTGGCTGGGTCCCAGCTAGGGAGGGAGCCCAGAGGAAAGGGAGACAGGGAGACAGAGGAGCGGGAAGAGAGCCAATGACGGACATCAGAGCAGCTCAGGTGTGCTGCGTGTGTGCGCAAAGCCCGGGCTGGGACAGGCGTCTTCAAAGAGGAGCCTTGGAGGAACTCAGCCTCCCTCTGCCAGTTACGGGGCCCTCCTGAGGGAGACTCAGGGCTTCCTAACAAGAACTTAAAATAGAAAAACCAATGCTATGGAATGAGTAATCCCATCTGTGCTGACACTTCACAGAATTCATGCATCCAAGCAGCGAGGCGGCATCGTGGTCCCATGTTTCGGGGATCGTGGGTTGAGTGACTTGCTAAAGGTTGTTCAGCAAAATGGCCTCCCCACTGTACATCAGGGTCACGTGGTTTGGGGTGAGGGCTCATCAGCCTTTGAGTTGAAGTCATCCTGTTAGGACGTGTACTAGTTTCCTCCGGCAGTGGAAGGAAGTACCAGAGAACAGACGGCTTAAAACAGAATTTGTTCTCTCACAGTTGTAGAGGCCAGAAGTCCAAGATCACAGTGTTGGCAAGGCCTTTTCTCCTCTTCCCAGGACACCAGTCATATTGCGTTAAGAGCCCATCCTACTCCAGTATGACCTCATCTTAACTTGATCACTTCTGCAAAGATGCTATTTCCAAATAAGGTCGCCCTCACAGGTATAAGGGGTTAGGACTTCAGCATATCTTTTGAGGGGACACAGTGCAACCCACAACAGGACATTTGTGTCCTCCTCTTCTCCCAGGGAGCTCTGTAGTGCTGCTGGACACTCAGGCTCTGAGAGCAGTCAGCTCAGAGCAGAATGATGGCAACAACAACTCCCAGGTCCCACAGCTCCTTGAGATGACACAGCACCTTCCCCTCCTTTTGCACAATTTTGCACAATCGCAGCGGGCATCCTTATGCCCACTTTACAGATGAGGAACTGGAAGTTTGGGAAGGTTCTGTAGCAAAGCCAATGGATCTGAAACAGTAGCTGTCTGGTTCCAAAACCAACAGCCATCCCCAGGGGCTGGGGTGGGCAGGCAAGGGTTAAGGTGAGCCAGGGAAGGTGGGCCCAGGCCAGGCCCTGCTGACTCACTGGGCATTAATATTGCTACTCGCTCACTGAGGGGACTGTCAGTTGCCTGGGAGCTGATTAAGATGTCACAGAGGATTATGATGTCAGGTGCAAGAATCACGCTCCAGGAGGGGTGCCTGCTGGGCTGTGGGGAGGTTACCCTAGCAACGGAGACGGGATATCCATGCAGAGCAGCGGCACAGCCGCTCTGGTGGGAAGGGCATGGAGTTTGGGGTCACCCTGTCCTGGGTGCGAATTCTGGCCCCTGGGCTCCACAGCTGGGTGACCTTGGGCAAAACATGTCATCTTCCTGAGCTTCTTATTCCTCATCCACAAGACAGGGGAGAGTAATTCCATGCCTGCATGGATCAAGTGGAACAGCCAGAGAAAAGTCCCCTGGCATCTGCCAAATGGCAGTCCCCAGAGAACCGAGGCAGGCGTTAGCTCCAGAGTCAGGGCTCAGACGTGGGCAAGCTTGCCAGAGGTGGCAAGGCAGTGGTGCCAAGTCGCCTTGCTGCCAAGAGCTGAGGCCACTGAGAACGCACCGTCACTTGGTGATAAGGAGCTCTGTTGACAGCCTCCTTTGTGTCACCCAGCAGGAGGTCAGCGACTCTTCCACGGTCTCCTGAACTCCCTGCTCCGTAGTGCTGACCGCAGCACATATTCACCGCCCCTTCACTTGTTGCTTCCCCTGTTTGGCCGTGAACCCTGTTTCTTTAGATCCTGAGAATTTAGCAAAGTGCGAAATAAATGTTTGAATAAATTAAGGGAAAGACGAAGGTGTTTTCTCAACTTCCCCCTTTGCTGCTCAGAACAAATTTCTTCTGTCTTCGAGGAAGAAATATTTCTCCTCTGCACAGCCACCCCTCCCTAGTGTCAATAATTCTAATCCTCTTATTTCCCAAATCCTGACATTCATCTATCCACCCACCCACTCAGTCACCTGCCCGCCCAGCTATTCAGCTACCTGTCCATCAACCCACCCATCCATCATCCATCCATCCATCTGCTCACCCACCCATCCATCCATTATCCATCCATCCACCATCCATCCATCTATCCATCCATCCATCCATCCATCCACCATCCATCCATTATCCATCCATCCACCATCCATCCATCCACCATCCATCCATCCATCCATCCATCCACCATCCATCCATCTATCCATCCATCCATCCATCCATCCATCCATCCATCCATCCATCTATGACTTTATGCATTCATTCACCCATCCATCCATTTACCTATCCGTTTCCCACCCCTACACCCACTCACTCCCCATCTGCCTACATCTCAATCTACCCATCTACCAATTCACTTGCCCATTCGCTCTCCCACCCATCTGCCCATCAGGGCAGCAGACATCTGGGCATCTGTCTCTGAGCCATGTCCTGTGCTACATTGGAGGGGCCCAAAGGGTCAAGTCAGACTGAGAGCCTGGCCCCAAGGAATTCTCAGTCTTGTAGGAGTGAGAAAACATGAGTGCAAATACCTGTGATACATAGGAGAAAGTGAAGGGCACCCCAGAGAGGGGAAGGCCAGGTGCTGGGAGCCCACAGAGGAAGGAGGAGTGACGTTCAACTTGGGAATCGGGGATGGTTCCTGGGAGAAGCGTGCACAGAGGGGGCATTCCTTGGAGAAGGAGAGCTTGGGCAGGAGAGGTGAGAGAAGAGGGATTTGGGAAGCGACTCACTCTTCCCCAGCTCCCATCGTGTGCTGATGTCGCCACTCCTTTGCGGAGCCCTCACACAGGTTCAGAGAGGTTAAGTAACTTCCTCCAAGTCACACATCTTGTGAGTGGCAGAGCTGATTTGAGAAGCTCAAACCTCAGCTTTTCAGAGAGGCCTTCCCTGACCACCTCTGTATGTCTGTTTTCTGTCACGCCCTGACCCAGCAGTGTCTGTTGTCTCTCTCCCCCACTGGAAGGCCAGCTCCATGAGGGCAGGGGCCTGGCCTTGCTCCCTGCTCTGTCCCCGGCACTTGGAGCACAGTAGGTACTCAGAGACATCTTTCCTGAGATGCTGTGGATGCAGTAGTCCTGTGTCCCAGGCTAGGGGACAGTTACCTGGTCCCCGACCTCTTGCCCGCTCCTTGTGGCCCTTTCCTCGATGGACGCCGCACTGCTCAGCTGCCTTCTGGCTCTGACCAGCCTGGTCTTTGAAGTGCGTGGAGCCCATCAGCCAAACCCCGGTCAGGCCTCAGCGCCGCCTGGCCCGGGCCGGCTCCCTGCTGCGCATTTCTGAGCGTCTTAGGAGACACGCACTGCACAAGCAGATAATTGAAAAGATTACCCCGGGACAGGACTTGCGGACTGTTGATTTATCGCGCGTCACCCCTACTTCAGGCTTTTTATTAGAAATTGAAGGATGGCTTCCCAACTTGAGCCTCGTGGCTGCGTTTAACCTCCCCCAGGCACGGGGACCCGCACTGGCTCCCAGGGTGTCTGCAAAGTCACTCAGCCTCCAGCTCTGGATGTCACCACAGCAGCAGCTGGGGCAGCCCCACCCTGAGCTCCCCACTTCCCCTTCTCCTCCCTCCCTCTCCCTGCATCTCCCCTCCTCCTTTCACTTCTCCTCCCGCTCCTTTCTGTTCTTGGGGTAGTTGAGTGAGGTGGTTAGTGGGGCTTTACCAAGAGAGTGGAGGATCCGTAAGGACGATTAAGTTGAATCCACCTTGGAAGCTCAGGCTTCCTCCAGGGCCCAGCTCAAAAGCCCCTCTTCCAAGAGGCCCTCCTGGATCTGCTCCTTCCCATCTGGAAGCCACCCCTCTCTGCTGTGTTCCCAGAGCTCTTGGCTGCTCCTCTGTTCATAGGAGCCGCCCTTCCCACCCGACACTGGAGCTGCAGTGTCGCCATCAACCCCTTCCATCTTCGTGAGGGCAGAAGCTCTGTGGGGAAGGGCTTGAGGCCACGGAGTGGGGGAAGGATGGCGGGCAGTCAGGTGGGGGCAGCTGACGTGTTGGGGGTTGTAGGCCAACAGGAAGTTCAGTTGGGAACTGTTGTCATAATCTAGATGAGGATACAACACAGGTGGAGCACCACACTTAGAGCTGTGTGGCTTTGGGCAAATCACTTTACCTCTCTGAATCTGTCATTTCTAATTTATACTATGGTGATAACACCCACCTTAGATACCCACCTTCCATACTGTCCTTAGAATAGTGTCCTCAACTCGACCAGCAGCATCACCATCACCTGGAAACTCCTGAGAAACGCAAATCCTCAGGCCCCGCCCTTGACCTGCTAAATCAGAAACTCTGGGGTGAAGCCCCGCCAGCCCTCTAGGGGATTCGGAAGCACAGTAGAGTGTCGCTGGGAGCAATGCGTGAGATAGTGCAGGTGAAGTAGTTGACACAGAGAGGCCCTGGGGACCCTGAGTGAAGCTGCGGCTATGGTTCTGGCCAAAAACCACCGGCCAGAAAGCAGGGCATGTTCTGCAGCCCGGGGCTGGGGCCGCAGCAGCAGATGCAGACAGATCTGCAGAGCATCCTTCCTCCCCGAGGCATCTGGGAGGCTCAGTAAGGAAACCGAGCAGCCCCGGTCAGGCCCAGCCTGTGGGGGAAGCTGGAGGCCCGCCTGCAGAGAAGCAAACTGGTCTGGGTTCAAACAGCCCTGCGAGACAGCCAGGGCCGGGGCTCAGAAAGGGCCGGCGACCGTCAGTGAAATGGGTGCTCCGCCCGCCTCCATGCGTCCAGTCCCTTTCTGCGCCCCGGACTCTCCCTTCCAGAGCAGTGGACGGGCCGTCTCCTGCCCTCAGGTAGGGCTGGGGTGGGGAGCTGTGCAGGTAAGGGTCACCAGGCACCCAGGGATGAGGGGAGGGGATGACCCACAGTTTCTCCTGGGGACCAGACGCAGGGAGAAGGCCATGTGCCTGCGGAGGGAGAGACCAGAACGATGCAGCCACAAGGAACGCCAGCGATTGCCATTGGCCACGGAAGCTGGAAGAGGCCGGGAGCAGCTTCTCCCCTGGACCTTTCGGGGGGCACGGCCTGGCTGACCCCTTGATTTCAGACTTCTGGCCTCCAAACCGTGAGAGAAGGAATTTCTGTTGTCTGAAGCCCCCAGCCAGCGGTGCTTTGTTACGTCATTCCTAGGCAAGTGTAGATTTTGT
The DNA here is from genome assembly GCF_021613505.1 of Equus quagga. NCBI lineage: Eukaryota > Metazoa > Chordata > Mammalia > Perissodactyla > Equidae > Equus > Equus quagga. Next base: position 149,070,992 of record NC_060269.1, on the reverse strand, counting down.
TTTGGCCCCACAAGGAACGCTCTGAAGACAGTATATTATTCCCTGTTACACAGAGGAGAAGGCTGAGGCTCAGAAAGGTTAAGTGCTTTTCCCGGGGCCACTCAGCACCCAGGCTTGCTAGGATCCCAGACTGGATGTGTCTGCCCCCAAACAGTATGCGTTTCTGGTGCAGCTTTTCCAGGCAAGGGCCCCCTCCCGCCTCCCCTGCCGTAGGCCTGACTGTGACTTTCTCTCGGCTCCTGTCTCGGGTTCACCATGAAACAGGTGTAACCACAGCCTGCAACTACTCATCCAGAAACCTGTGCTCCCAGGACCCTCGGCCTCCTCCCCTCTCCCCTCCTGGCCCCTCCGGGTATCTCTCACGGCGTCCTTCCTCACTTTTGTGGTTTTTCCACTGAATACTTGAAAATTCAGTTCTGAACAGCTCCCACCCTTAGGATGGCCTAGCCGCTCACTACTAAGGGTGTGGCCTCTGAACCAGCAGCAGCAGCCTCACCTGGGAAGTGGGTAGCAAGGTAGGTAAAGAGATCTGCGCTTTAACAAGATTCCCAAGCAGCTGGAATGCACACCAAAGTCTGCAAACTCAGCACCGGCTTGTGCGGAGCCCTTGGGCACCCCTGACCCGTGGCATCTGGACCAGCCCTGAGGCTCAGGAAGGGCCGTGCGGGGCAGCAGCAGGAGGATCACAGGCTTTGCCATCTTGGATCGGAGCCCTGGTTTGACTCCTGGTCAGCTGTGTGATTCGGGGTCAGTTTCTCAACCTCTCTGAGTCACGTGTCTGCATTGGTGGATAATTGAACTGCTTCCCAGTGCAGGAGCCCACAGAATCACACTCAGTGGGTTCACTCAGGTGACAGCGCCAGTGCCCCAAGCAAGGAACGGACTTCACGGGGGTGAGGGCTGAGCTGGAGATTTCCTCGGACATCTGGGGGGTGGCCTCTAGTCCCCCCACCGTCATCACACCTCCGCTCCCACTGCACATTCTCCTTCCCTGGTTGCACGCAGGCCCCTGGGTGTGGGGCAGGCAGCGGTGCTCAAGGCCGAGGGCAGCAAGTCCTCCTCCCTCCTGCCTGGGCTGGCCTCCCCTCCGCCTGCGGCCCCACCTGTCTTCAGACGGCCGCGCCCCTCTTCCCCTTCCCACGTGCTGCTTTCTCTGTCTGGTCCCAGTGTCTCTTTGCTCCCTGCCTCCCTTCTCCGCTGGCCTCTCCCATCCTCTCTTCTGCCTGGGCACGTTGAGGGGAGAGATCCTTTCCAAGGACCCCAGCGTGGCCCCCGCCTTGGCGGTGCTCCCACTGCACCGACCCTTCTCGTCCTGGTCCTCACAGGTGCCTGGTCAGTGCTTTGGCTCAAATAAGCTGCTGGGGGTCTGGCGCAGGTGGGGACACCCCGTGCCCAGGCCCCGGCCACCCTGCCCACCTTTGTGTTTCCCCTCCTGCCTCCCTGTCCCTGTCCTACCTTCTCTGTCCCCCTCCTTGTTTCTCTCTGTGTCTGTTTCTAAGTCTCTCCCTCCTTTCTCACCATGGAAACTGATTTTATCCAAATGATAACAAGTAGGAGGAGAAAACCACAGGCCCGCAGTCTTGCAAGGCGGCTCCTTCCTCTGGGCAGCTGAGCTCCCTGCAGCCTCCCGGAGGCACCTGCAATGCCCTCTCTCCCCGCACCCCAGGGCCTGAGCAACACCCCCCCCTCCCCCCCCCCCCCCCCCCCCGCGGAGGAGGGGAAGGAGCCTCTCCAAGGCCGTGGGGTCAGGCTGGTCTCCGAGGACGAGGACGCCGCCCTGCCCTGGGCTTCACGGCTGCACTTCTTCTCTCGGTCCTGCAGGGCCACAGCGGGGTTTCATGGCCAGCAGGCCCAGGCTCTCGGGGGGCTGGGGTGGGGCGGGCGTGCTGAGGCTGTGCAGAGCCCCAGGACAGCTCGCCCTCAGGACCTGCCTGCCTGATTCCTGCTCCCAGGGCTCCGCCAGGCCTCTTCCACCCGCCAGCCTCCTCACCTTCCCTCCCAGAGACGGGCCAGACCTGCCATCACTCCAGTCCCTTAGGAAGGGAGCACCCGGCTCCACGCTTCCCTCAGGTCTGAGGGTTAGCTGGAGAGTAAGGATTAGGGTTTGCAAGGGAGGGGATAAGATTTCGCTAAAAGGTTTGATTAAGGAAATAGAGGAAGCGAGGTCTAGTGTTTCTTCCTCTGCTCTGGGTCTCAAAGATGAATGTTTTTATTCTGATTCTGAGGCAGTCAGTCACAGTCTTGGTTTGCAACCTGCGACTCTGTTGTTGAGTGCCTTCCTTCCCAAAACACACACACACTCACACATGTGCACACATCCCCGCATGCACCACGTACATGCACACACAACTCACACACTCACAGTCATACACACACACGCTGAAGCACTCATACGCACTCAGATGTATGCACACTGATACACACTCACATGCAGTCCCACTCTCACTCACACTCGTGTGCTCACATACACGACATATACATGCACACAGCTCACATGCACACTCATGCACACACACACACATGCACACAGAACCTCCCCAGCTCTAACTGAGCAAATATGCAGGCTCCCAAGGTTGCAACACTACAAGGGAAGCTCGGAGGCCCTCTGGTCCAGGGATGGCAAACTCGCTTGTCCCAGGGGTAGGCTGAAGGGCAGGGGGACACGGTGCTGACCTGGACTGGACTGGCCCTTTGGGGAGGAGGAAGCCAACGCTCAGTGCAGTGGCTAGTGCCGTGGGGGAGTGCTGGCCTGGGCTTACCCTCTCTAGTGCAATTTTGAGAGAAGCTGGGGACCTGAATTTTCATTTGAAATATCCCAATTTTAAAATGATGGCCATTAATTCAACTAACAGCAACAGCAATAGGTCTTCAGGCTGGATCTGTCCTGGAAACAGTGAATTTAGGGTCTCTTAGCAGGGCCATTGTGCCCATTTCACAGATGGGGAAAATGAGACTCGGAAAGGACAGTGGTTTTCCAAGGCTGCTTGGGAGAATATTGACACAACTGGGAATAGAGTCAAAATCTTTTAGGGTTTCTCAACAATTTGAACCTGATAAATCTAGATTATTCAGCAAACAAAGAAAAGTTCACGTAAGCGGTTGTTCCTTTAATCTAAAGTTAATACTCTTCCAACAGCTCAAATGTCACTTACCCGGATTGTCCCATCTAAGGGACCTTCTGCCTTTTGCATTCCCATCTCTTTACCCCACAACCCCGTTCAGTTTCTTCCTAGCACTCATCCCACTGTCAATGAGCTTCATTTCCCAGGAGTTGACTTCTTGGTCTGTAGCCGTGTTCTCTGCCCTCAGGCACAGGGAAGCCCCAACAGAGCCTTTCCCGGCCCCTCATGGGTGGATGGGGCCAAGGGATGAATTTTAGCCAGTGGTCTGTGAGCAGAAGTTATTTGTGTCACTTCTGGGTGAAAGACTTAAGAGCTGTTGTGTGATCCTCTGGAACATTCTTTCCTGCAGACATAGTGACCGGCAATGTTGGAGAGTCTGCCTGGACCATCAGTCTGGTGCCTGAGGGATGAGCAGAGGCCCCTGGTGATCCATGGTGGGTGTGCAGCATGAGCAAGAAATAAACTTTTGTTGTTGTTTTCAGCATGGAGATTGAGGGGCTGTTTGTTACTGCAGCAAACTCTATCCTATCCTGACTGACACACTTTGAAAATGCCCATTTCACACTATTCCGATGTCAGGAGAAACCTTGCCTCTTTTGTTCACTGCTGGTTCCCAGCACCTAGGCCCAAAGCTGGCACTTAGTACGTCCTCAGTAAACGTCCGATGAACGAATGGCTGCGTAAAATGGTGTGGTCAGTAACAGCACAGCCTTTCAAAATAAGACAGACCTGGACTGGAAACGCAGCTCTGCAGTGTGCCTTTGAGCACACGACCACGTGTCTGAACCTCCCTTTTGATCTTCTGTCAAGTGGGGACACTATGAGACCTGCCTCACGTGGATGTGCATGGATCCAGATCATACCCACTGTGTTCTCAGCACTGTCCTGGAGCTGGAGAATGCTCCCAAGCAGGAGCGATCATATCCTCATTAACGTGAGTAAAGTGGCCCAGGAAAGCAGTTCTCAGACTCTCTCCAGGTGCGTGTTACAACGCCCTCTCCAGGGCCCGATCCTGGAGAGTCTGGTTCAGTGGATCTGGCCCGGAGCCAGCACTCTGCCCTTTGGACCAGCCTCCTGCGATCAGATGCAGTGGCCACTCTGAGAAAGCGGCCTGGGTGTTCGCAGAGGAGGCTGATGGACCGCAGCTCGGGGAAGGTGGAAGGCCTCGCCTGCCTGTATTTAATTGGGCATCTGATAGGAGCGCTCGTGATTCTCTTATGGCAATAATACTAAAAACGGACGGTGTGAAGCACTTTCCACGCACCACGCTCTCTGCCAAAGTGGCTCCAGGTCTCAGCTCAGAGCAACCCAAGAGGACGATGTCACCATCCCCATTTTACAGCTGAGGAAACTGAAGCTCAGAGAGGGGCAGGACTTACCCAGTGGCACCCAGCCAGGGAGCAACGGAGCCTCTGGGGAGCTGGGTCTTGCATACTGTGATGTAACGAGTGACCCCACCTGTAAATGGTGTGGCTGTGGCTGAGGAAGCCTCACGTCAAAACTTGCAGGGATCTGCAGAACAGAGGAGCTTCACAGATGAAGTGCGGGGCAGTTCAAGCACCTCAATCCAGACACTGATAATTACTGGAAAAATTTTATTGAGGTATAATAAAACACAACAAAATATACATGCTTAAAGTACATGACTTGTTAAGTTTTGACAAATGTAAATACCCATAAAACCTTCACCACAACCGAGACTGTGAACATGCTATTTGTCTCAGGCTGCCCTGAGAGAATGCCACAGACTGGGGGCTCACACAGCAGAAACGTGCTTTCTCGCGGTTCTGGAGGCTGGAGTTGGAGCTCAGGGCACCAGCAGGCTCACGCTATGGGAAGGCCTCTCTTACCGGCTTGCACATGGCCAGCTTTTCTCTGTGCCCTCTCGTGGCCTCTCCTGGTGTGTGTGGATGGAGACAGATGGAGATCTCTCTCTTCCTCTCCTTGGAAGGCCACCAATCCTATTGGATTAGGACCCCACCCTGTGACCTCACTTAACCTTCATTACCTTCTAAGAGCCCCAACTCCAAATACAGTCACACCAGGGTTAGGGGTTCAATGTATACATTGGTGGAGGAGGGGAGGCACAACTCAATCTGTTGCAATCATTAACTTTAAACATCTAGTTGCTTATCCAAGTGTGGATAGAAATTTACGCCCATAAGAGTTTGCAGAATTATCATAATAGTGAAAAACCAAAACCACGTAAATGCCTAACCAGAGGAGAAAGGCTAAATGAATTACAGAGCATGTACGCAGTGAGCCGGGAGCGCAAGCCCACATCAGTGCCCGACACTGAGTAAGTGTTCAGTAGAGAAGTTAAAAAGCTATGCTTATAAAGAGTTCGTAATGATGTGGAAAAATCCTTAAGGTACAGAATTACATGAAAAAAGCAGGATCTAACATGGCAATAGAAATCTAATTCTAACTACTTCTACAACAAATTCAAGCACAGAGAAAAGACTAGAAAACATAATTTTCACAGAGGTTGTCCTGGGGCGACGGGATTCATGGAAATTATATTTATTGCTTTAATACTTTTCTTTAGTTTCTTAATTCTTTAAAATGAACACATACTACTTTTATGAAGGGGGAACAAACTTGTGCCTGCAAATTAGAAGCAGTGTCGGAAAACTCAATTGCATAGGAATGAGAGAACAGACACACAGCTTGACAGAGGTTCATGAAAACGACCACAAGTCGCTGAAAGAATAAGACAGAAGCTGTTTGTGTCGCAGATTCAAACAGACGTGTGATTTGGGGGCCACCCACTTGGACTTCTCTGGGCCTCAGTTTCCACGTCTGTAAACCGGGTCCGTTGGGGCGTGCTTTGAGAGTGAGGGGGTGTTTCATCCTTGCTTTTCCTGCCTCCACTTTCCCTGTTCTCTCCGTTTCATCTTCTGTCTGCCTTTTACGTTATTATTTCTCTCCTTCATCCAGTTAGCATTCATTGACACAGCTTGTTCCAGGCTCAGACTAGCTTCTGCAAAGATAAACCAGACATCTTCCCTTCACCCTCGAGTTGGGGGAAAAGGTCCTCAGTGAGCTAGGGAGGGGACAGGCCAGGCTCTTGGGGCCAACCACTTCTCATTGTCATGACAATGTGGGAATGCGCTCACCCACCAGGAAGAAACTGTCCTATGTCCCACTGAGCCATCTGGTGAGAACAGGTTCACCTGCTGAGTCGGGGGCTGACCTACATGAGCCCTCTACTAGCAAGTTCTAGACGGTCATCCTACTTCCACAATAGGAGCTGGGAAAGCTTCAGATGAGAGACAGAACTCTGAGGTCAGGTGGACTCAAGAAAGAGCATACATCTGATCCAGGCCTGGAAGGGTAAATAGGAGTTAGGGAACAGTATTTTCAACGGCCCGGGTTTGACCTGCATTGTGTGTATGGGTGGAGTGGAACATAGACCATGAAGGCAGCACTGGAGATGACTGAAGGGGTTAGACAGAGGCAGGAGCCACATCCCAAAGGGTTTTGTATGTGGGACTGAGCAATTAGACCTTTCACCTGGAGGTGGTGGGGAGTCACTGCAGGATGCATGCAGGGGGAGGCACCTAGGCAAATTTCCTTCATTTCTGTGACTCAGTGAAGAGGCTAGGTCTGGAGAGAGACAGGAAGCAAGAGCAAGTTTGGAAACTGTTTCATATATAGGGAGGCCTGTTTGGGTGGGGGGGTGGGCAAACTCCAAAAGATATGGAGACGGTAGCGTTGACAGAGCCTGACTGCCTAGAGATGGGTGGAGCGGGAGTGGAGCATGCTGAGAATGACTGTCAAGATGCTGATGCGGATGACTGTGGGCAACAGCAGTCCCTTCAAGGCCAGGAGAGGCAGGAGGAGGGAGGGGAAAAGGGGGGTGAGGAGGAGGAGCAGGAGAAAGGAGGTGGGAGGGAGAGGAGAGGAGGAGACGACAGGAGGAAAAGGAAGGAGAGGAGGAGGGGAGGGAAGTGGGAGGAGGAGGAGGAGGAAGGGAGGGAGGACCAGGAGGAGCTGATGTCCTCACTAGGGGCGGAGGTGAGCGAGCTCTGCCAGGGGAGTGAGGAGCCTCTTCTCCATGCCCTTGGGCGACCTTCCCTGCCCTTCAGAGCCTCTGCCAGGCTTAATAAGGGCCTGTGATGTGCAGAGACTGTCAATTACGGAGATGAGTTTATTTTGAAGTCCAAGATAGGAGTGGTTGTGTCTCAGGCAGGTATGTGTTTACACCTCCATGTCAGCGATGCCAGAAATAAACACTTTGTCGCAGCCTCAAAGCTGAAACGAAGCCCTGGAAAGGTACCTACCGGACTCCGGGCCCTGGAGGAGGGGCCACTCACGTTTATGGAGCCCCTCCGTGTGCCAGGCAGCGCTGTGAGCCAAGGATCAGTGTGATGGTGCCTCCGTCCCAGAGACATTGTCAATGGGGGCAGCAGGCAGGTCCAGGTGATGACAATGGGATGTGGTCAGCACCGAGGGAAAGGGAGGCACTTGGGGCTGAGGCCCAGTGGTGACTCCCTGCGTGGTGGCGTCTTGGCTGGGAGTATGGGGTGCTGCTGCTGGACTGTGTATTTGTTTCATAGGACTGCTTAAGACCACAACCTGGGAGCTTCACACAACAGGAATTTGTTCTCTCACAGTTCCGGGGGCCAGAAGTCCGAAGTCAAGGTGTCGGCAGGGCCGCGCTCCTTCTGAAGAATCTAGGGAACAATCCTCCCTTTCCCCCTCCCAGCTTCTGGCGGTTGCCAGCAATCCTTGGCTTGTAGACACATCGTGCCAATCTCTGCCTCCAGCTCCACGGGGCGTTCTCCCCGGATGTCTCTGTATCTCTTCTCATAAGGGCACCAGTCGTATTGGGCTGGGGACCCACCCTAATCCAGTACCTCAGCCTAATCACATCTGCAAATACCCTATTTCCTGATGAGGCCACAGTCACAGGTTCCTGGATAAACATATGAATCTGGGGGGACCAAACAACCCAGTACAAACTGGGAACAGGTCAGTGTGATCGAGACTTTCATCTGAGGTGGGGAGGAGTGCTGGCCCACATGAGCTGGAAAGGGCAGCAGAAGCCAGATCGGGGGGCCCTGGTAGGCCACGCAAAGAGCCCTGGACCCAAGTTGCGCAGTCCACAGACATCCTGTTTCCCAGGGAACACAGGCCGCCACGCCTGGGAGTGGGAGCCCGGGGCAGAGTGATGCGCAGAGGGGCCTCGCGCTGTGGTCCCTGGAGGGCCGCCCGGCTTTGAGGGGCTCCGGCCTTGTCCGCGCTGATGTGTCTGCAGCCCTCCGACACCATACAGATTTATTCCGCGGCAGCAATTAAGGCGGAGAACCATGGCCAGAGCAGAGGCAGCTCGCTTTCCTGGTGTCTGGGGTTGTTTTTCTACTTCCTACTGAGGCCCTGTCTCTGGAAGGCGATGCAGCCTCCGCCCCTCCAGGGCAGACCTCCTGCCTTCATCAGCCTGGGCCTGTCCAGCCGTCCAGACCTTCTCGGGCTCCCTGAGCGCAGACACGGGGTCACCTGTGATAGCCGGCTCCTGAGCTCAGAGTCCCCTTCTAGGAGGGAGGAGGCTAGGAGGACCGGACGTTCATGTCTCACTTCCTGCTCGGCGCGTGAAATCCATTTAGATTTGAGGGCTCCCGACCACCGCATGCCATGGACTTGGTTATCTCCATTTTACAGATGTGGGTGCTGAGGCCCACACTGGCTGAGCTCCCGGCCAAGCACACGCAGCTGGTGAGGGTATGATGGTTAATTTTATGTGTCACCTTGGCTAGGCTGTGGGACCCAGCTGTTTGGTCGATCACCAGTCTAGATGTTTCCATGAAGGTATTTCTTAGACACGAGTAACATTGAAATCAGTGGACTGCAAGTAAAGCAAATGACCCTCCACAGAGTGGTGGGCCTCATCCAATCAGTTGAAGGCTTCGAGAGAACTAACTGAGGTTTCCAGAAGAAGGAAGTCTGCCTCAAGATGGCAACACAGAAACCCTGCCTGAGTTTCTAGCCTGTAGATTTTGGACTTGAGTTTGAGATATCAACTCTTACCTGGGTTTCCAGCCTGCCGGCCGGCTTTACAAATTTCAGACTTGCCAGTCCTCAGAACTGCATGTGCCAATTCCTTAAAATCTCTCCTCTCTCTCTCTCTCTCCTCCCCCAGCCCCATCACCCTGCTTGGTTCTGTGTCTCTGGAGAGCCCTGACTTATGCAAGCAAGGAAGCAGGGATTCAAATGCAGGGCTCTCTGGCCCCTGCTCCCCGACAGGGCCCCTTAGAATGAGATGGGCCACGTGCACAGGTTGTCTCTGCACCCTCACCGTGCGTGGTGTGTGCACCAAGGAGCAGCAGCATTTCAGCATCCCCTGGGAGCTGGTTAGACGCGCAGAGTCTAGAAACCAGAGCCAGCCGTGCTGAATCCAAACGGCGTCTTGACCAGGTCCCAGGCGGTGCGGATGGCACTGCAGCGAGAGGCTGCCCTGCACGGCCGGCTGTCTCCCTCCCTGCGGACGCCTTCCACCTCCCTCGCCGGCCACCATCCTGTTTGGCGCAGGAGGCCCTTCTTCAGTTCTGACAGGCTGGTCAGTTGATCTGTGTCCAGCCCCTGATATTTAGAATTAGCCTTTCCACCCATTGTATCTTTTATTTCCTGTCCAGACATTTCTTTTATTATTGTGGTAAAATACGCCTAATGTAAAATTTACCATTTTAACCATTTTTTTTCTTTTTGATGAGGAAGATTGTCTCTGAGCTAATATCTGTCCCAGTCTTCTTCTACTTTGTATGTGGGATGCCACCATAGTACGCCTTGATGAGCGGTGTGTAGGTCGGCGCCTGAGATCCGAATCCATGAACCCTGGGCCGCTGAAGCGGAGTGGTTGAACTTAACCACTACGCCACTAGGCGAGCCCCCATTTTAATCATTTTCAAGCATATATGTTCAGTGGCATTACGTACATTCACACTCTGGTGCAGCCATCACCTCCATCCATCTCCAGAACTTTCTCATCCTCCCAGATTGATTCTCTGTCCCCGTTAAATGCTAACTTCCCCACACCTCCCTCCACCCAGCCCCTGACAACCACCATCCTATTTCCTGTCTGTGAATCTGACGCCTCAAGGGACCTCGTATGGAAGCATACAGGACTTGTCCTTTTGTGTCTGGTTTATTTCTCTTAGCATCATGTCCTCAAGGTTCATCCATGTTGTAGCCGGTGTCAGGGTTTCCTTCCTCTTTAAGGCTGAACAATCCTCCATTCTACGGGTGGGCCCCCTGCCTTATGCATCCATCTGAGATGAACACAGGGGTTGTTCCGCGTTTCAGCTATTGTGAATCAGCTGCGAACACAGGCGTGCAAATATCGCTTTGAGTCCCTGCTCCCAGTTCTTTGGGTAAATACCTAGAAGTGGGGTTGCTGGGTCATCTGATAATCTGTGTTTAACTTTTGAGGACCCCCCCATACTGTTTTCCACAGCAGCTGCATTATTTTATACTCCTACCAGCAGTGGACAAGGGGTCCAGTTCTCCATGTGCTCACCAACGCTTGTTTTCTTTTGGTTTGGTCCGGGTTGGTTTTGGTAGTGGCCATCCTGATGGGGTGAGGTGACATCGCTCTGTGGTTTTGATTTCAGACTCTTTTTCACACCTGGGGTGCGTCTTCCTCAAGGGAAGAGGCCGTGTTGCATTTACCCCACCCCCGGTGCTGGCACAGTGCCTCACAGACAGGCACCCAGGATCAAGATGCTGAATGAATGAATGAGTTCGTTAGTTAAGATATTTTCCGGTGAATTCTACAAGCCACCTGGGTTAGGAACCCTCCATCTGACCAAATGCACCTGCCCTCTGCGTCTCCTTAGCACAGTTCACGCAGCTCCAGACCCGCAAGCAAATCGCTCTCCATCTGCCCTCCTGGAGCCCGGGGGCCGCCTTGGTGGCGGGCAGTGGCAGCTCCTCCCGAGGTGGGGAACGCAGGCCTGCAGGGAAGGGCTCTGAGTGAGTGCGGGGCTTTTTTCCCCAAGTTGTAATTTTTTCCCAGGGGACCCATAATTTCACCAGCCATTCGCGATCGACAGCGGTGTGCGTGCGTGCGTGTGATGCATTATTCCCCGTAGCGGCCGCCGTGGTTCACAGTGGAATGAGCTCTCAGGCGGGAACGGATGGAAATTCAAGCAATGCGTTGCCGTCTGGGTGCCCTCAGAGGCACCTTTCACCTTTGGGGAACCTCGACTTCCTCTTGAGTGTAGTCTGGGGACACCAGCACCCTCCTTGTCCCATGGCTCTGAGGAGTTTGAGTCATACCTATTTATCAACGGCCTCAGCACTCACCATGCATCGATTCATCTGGGTTGGGTGCTATAATCTCCATTTTTCAGGAGAGGTCAGGAGAGGAAAATGAGGCTCAGGAGGATAGGTGACTTGCCCAAGTTCACACAGCTAGAGAGTGGCAGAGCTGGAGTCCACACCTGGATGGTGTGGCCCCAAAGCCCACGAGCCTGACCTCTGCGCGGTGCTGGGAACAGGAGAGCCCACCCACCTTCCGAGCAAACCCATGAGGTGGAAGCTGTTAGTCCTGAGACTCAGAGAGGTTGAGTGACTTTGCTCGAGGCACACAGCTGCACCGGGATTGCACACAGGTGGCTCTGACGCAGAGCTCGAGCCCCTGGCGCCATGTGGGAGCCATGGCTGTCGTTTGTTGCTGGCAAACTTCCAGCATGGCTCTTCCATCAGCGAGGAGAAAGCCGTCAGCGAGCTGCACGGCCTCCCGGCTTCCCGGCTGCTCTCAGCCTCTACCTCCTACAAGGCCTTCGAGTTGGGACCGGCAGGGGTGAGGAGCCGAGGGGCTCAGCCTGCTCAGCAGCCTGGGGTGGGACTCTGTGTGCTCTGGCCTGGAGAGCCTGGCTCCTGTCCCCGGCCAACAGTCAGCCACCGCCCGGGCCTCCGCCTCCCAGAGTTGTCACGGCAACGCTGGGGCATCTCCGAGGCGTCTCCTGCAATAATCTGGGCCTCTGATCTCCGGCGGGCCTGTAATGAAGGGACAGTTCCCGGCGCTGACACAGACACGGGGTTACCCGAGCCGCCTATTTCATGTCGTTTAAGAAGTCAGCCCGGGCCAGCTGATGGCCCAGCAAACTGTGCAGATATTTATTTGTTCAGCTCCCCGTGGTGAAAACCAATGTGGATGAGGCCAGGATTTTTTTTTTGGAGCCGTTAATTTTTCTTTTTTTTAATAAGAAGAGAGCAAGACCTCAGAAAGTGATCACGTCCCTTTTTCCTTCAGTCAACCCACGGACACCCGTGAATGACAATGATGCAGAAGACACCTTTGGCACCAGAATGTCTGGTTTTTGAAGCTTTTTCTCTGGCATCACTGCTTCAGCAACATGTCGGTTCTGAGAGGAAGGCAGGGCATCCACTCTTGTCCCAACGGGCAGATGTGGAGAAGGAACGCAGAGAGGTTTAGTCACAGACCTGAGGTCACACAGCTGATACACGATGGAGTCAGGATAGGAAGGAATCCACCCAAGGCTTTTGATAAAAAAGCCAGAGTTCTGGAGGCCGCGATGGGCGCTGATGCCTTGCTGCACGGTGGCTAAGGAACCGAATGTATGAAACCCCAAGTTCTCAGTAGTGACAGGACGGGGAGTGTGTGTTCTAGACCTCTCCGTGCTTTTTAATTATTAACTTGTTGGTGTCTGCAGGGAAAAGGAGTGATGAAAGCAGCCACAAAAACAAGGATTAGCTGCTCTTGGTTTTGTATTTCTTCTTGGCAGCGAGCTGGCCCCTTTCTCAGGGCTCTGGGAGAAAAGGGAAGGTTTCCGATGCCAGGAGCTCGGCAGTGCCGGCTGGTCACCAGGCCTCCCAGCTGGGGGTCCCGGGTTCCTCCGTCCTTCCTTGATTTCAATCTTCGGGCCCTGTTCTCCCTGGGTGGTAGGGTTCTAGCCCTCACTCTGGCACTCGCTTACTGTGTGACACTGGGCAAGTTCCCCAACCACTCTGAACCCATTTTCTCGCCTGCAAAGTGGAGCTCACAGTTCCCATACTTTTTCACAGGTCAGGATTCTGTATGGAAAAAAAAACACTTGCCAAATACTGAACATGTCTAATTCTTGGACAGCAGCATGGTAATGAAGAAAGGACTCTGGTCAGGTCAGAGGTTCTGGTTTCGAGCCTGTGTGATCTGAACCACTTATGTTACCTCTTTGGGCTTCTGCTAACGGGATGGCCATCTTTGCCAATGACAGCAGCAGCTACACCCTCAGCTGGGCTCTGCACCCCATGTTGTGCGTTTTCTGCATCCTTCTCTCACAAGTCTCTGAGCACATGTACCCATTTTACAGAGGAGGAAAGTGAGGCTTGGCAAGGTTAAGTAACTTGGCCAAGGTCCCTCAGGTCCTAACGGGCAGATCTGGGATTGGACCCCAGGCCTGTCTGACTGGTTTCTCCTGCCGGGCCATGGTGAGAAGCCAACCAAACGCCTCTCACAAAAAGGGCGGTAAATGCAACATTTCGTCAAAGAGGAATTCCCGGTGCTTTTCCTTTTCCCCTCCTGCTCCCACCTCCTCTAACTCGGCAGGCTTCTCTGCTCCGCCCTCAGATTTGATGCCACAGGACACAGACTCCCAGCTTCTGAAAGAGCGGAGCCAGCACTGTGGGGAGTGGGGAGGGAAGGCATCCTGGCCACGGCCTCCCTCCCAGGCCCAGCCCGGTAGCAGGGGCGGGGCAGGGCGGCGGCCCACGCCTCTTGGAGCCTCTTTCTGCGGGATTCTGCTTCCCAACCGTCCCCTGGGGTCAGATCCATCACACCACGGCTGCACTCGATCAGGCGTGCTCAGCCGCAGGGTCAAGTGGTCCGCAGCCGCTGGGCTCTGGGAGCCCATCACGGCCATATTTAATTTAATTAAGGCTGTCAGCACTATTGATTTTGGCAGTTTCAATTACTAGCCTGTTATGGTTTCTGGATCAACTGATCTGTGACGGGTCCTATCAGCAAAGACACACATTGAGGAGAAGGCCCTTCATCTCCTTTAAACCCTGACACATGCTGCCACCGGCTGTAAGTTATTGCTGTTATCCAGCCCTGCTTCCCTTCCCTTCCTCATAGTTAATTTCTCATTAGACAGCTCTTTATTGTTTAATTTGTGCAGTTTATAATCAAATTGGGCACATTAATTGTCGTTGAATTTAAGGCTAATGAAAAATAAAGGTTTTCAATAACTTGCTCTTCCATTACGCCCGACAAGATAAAATAAAGCGCTCGGAGAAGTGTCAGCTTTTTAAATTATAAATTAGGTTTTTTAAAGAGCATGGGCATTTAAGGAGCAGTTATCACACATTTAGTAATTATAAATCCCATGCTGCAAAACAATTATTAAGATATAATTATGCTGCTTTACTCTTAGGCAGCCCCAGCGGCTGGTTAAAGGTTTGCATCTTCATTGTCGAGGGCTGGGGGTTCCCGTGGGTTGGAGGAGGGAACAGATGCCAGCGGAGAAGGAAGCGGGCAGGCTGGGGACCCGGGGGCCTCACTACTTGATGGAAACAGATTGATCCAAGGGATGTATCGCGTCTCCACTGTGGGGCTGGTCTCTCTGTCCTTCGGATCTTTGAAAGGCCGCCCAAGGCACCTGGATGTGCCCGGACTGTGCCGAGTCCTATAGAAACAGGGATCAGGCAGACGTGGGCCAGAGTGACGGACACACAGAGAGATATTTGCACAGATCGGTGGGGAGCAAGTGAGGGAATGGTCAGAGCCACTCGGAGGGTGACAGACACCTGTGGGCGAGGTGAGGTCCACCTGTGGAGGGACTGGGTCCACCTGAGAAGGGAGCAGGTCCACGAAGGGGTGACTGGCCTCACTGGTGGGGCAGCCACAGAAGGCTCGTTACCGGAAGCGATGCTGAGAGCTCAAGGCTTCACTGGCTGGAGAGAGAGGAGGGCGCTGCCAGGAGAGGTCGCCTGGCGGCAGGCAACATGGCCGTTCCTTTAGCGGAAAGAAAGCGATCTGCAGGTGGGGTGGAGGATGCGGAGCCACGGAAGGACCAAGGCCGAGGGTGGGGTGGAGGGAAACAACGGGTGCTGTGTTTAATGACCCGACACCAGACAGGGCACCGGGAGGACTCGAGCAGCTGAGCACCTACCATGCGCCATTCACTGCGCCAGGCCTTGTCATAATATTATCTCCGAGTCCACCTGTGGCCCTCAGGATGTGGTCCCTGTTTTGCAGACGAAGAAACTGAAGACAGTAGAGGTCAAGTCGCTCCCTTGAGCCCACACAGCTCCTACGTGGCGGTGCAGGATTTAAACCCAGGCTTCCTCCCCACTCCACCTTGCACCTGCTGCTCCCTGAGCACGCACTGCGTGCTGGGAACTATGACAGGGATTAGCTGAGGTCCAGCTTTCAGAGTGATGTGCGGGATCTGGGCGTGTTCACCAGAATCCAAGAGAGTGAACACGAAGAGATGAGGGGGAGACATCAGAGTTGGCTGTGCGCCAAACATAGCACTAAAGAACCTACTTGGTCCAACTGCGCCTGCTGGATTTATGGTGTGAAAAGAGAGTCACACGTTCGTTCACTCAGCACTACTGTGCCAGGGCCTCGGGACCAGAGGCGAGCAGCAAAAGAGAGGAGGCCGACATTCCATGGGCAAAGCAGACTTGAATGGAGAAGCTTCCAGAAAACGTGTGAGGGCTCACTGGAGCAGGCTGCTTCGGGCCCACAGAAGGGTCCCTGGGGGAGCGGTCAGCAATGACCTCCCCAAGATGGGACGTTTAAGCTGCAAGACCAGGAATCAGCAGGAGACTTGCTGACAAATCCACAGCAGGGGTGGATTTATAACTCCAGCCCACGACAGTCGGGTCCTGGGAATGTCCGGGTACTGGGCCTGCCTGGGTGGCCTCAGGCAAACCACTCTCCCTCTTGGGCCTCAGTTTCCTCATGTAAAAATGAGACTAACCGGGTATTTTAGATGATCTCTCAGGTCCCTGAGCACGTGGGGTGGGGTCTTTAAGGGTCTATAGGATCCCCGGGCTGAGGGATTGGGAATTGCTTTGAAAATGGCTGCCCACTGGTACCACGCCCCGTCCGCCCCCAGAGCCCTGATGTTCTTTGGCTTGGAGATATCTGAGAGTCCCCACCTGAAGGATTAATTCTGCCTTCCACCCGCCATGGCCACACGCAGACATAAAAGGCCTCACCCTCCATCTCCTTGTTGAAGTGCCTGTTGCCAGGCCAGACCCTCTTTCCAAGCAAGGAGCCAAGAGCGGGGTGGGGACCCGACCAGCATTTACCATGCCCCACCTCTGCACCCCGGGACAGACGGACGGAGCGTCCTGCGCCCTCTAGCCATTTCATCCTCACAGGTGCACCTGGAGGGAGAGACTTCTGCAGATTGGAAACCGAGGTCAGGGGGTCACAGGGAAGGGAAGGCAGGTCCATCCAGTCCTCCCTAGGATACCATTCATGTCACAGCCCAGGAGCCTGACAAGAGGCCCAGAAGGCCCCCGACGACTGGGCCGTCTCCCCCGTCCTCTGGAGACTAGAACCGGGATCTGCGTGCACCCTACCCTGGATTTGAATCTCCTACTATGTTCCACGCACGAAGCTGCCAAACCAACGGACATCATCTGTCGGTCGTGACGCTTGCCTCTGGTATGGTTGAAAAATGACGAGTCCTAGTGTCCTCACAGAGGAAGGGGGACAGCCATGCCCCCTTCAGAGACCGTCCCTAAGATTAAAAGCCACAACTCAGAAGTTCCCAGCCCTGAATCAGGCCCAAGCTGTGACGCTGCTCTAAGAGGCGCGGGCAGCAGCTTCCACGCAGCAAGCCCTCCCGAGTGCCCGGCCGGCGCCTTCACACCTGCTCAGGGTCAGATGGTGAGAGAGGTGGCGCCACACCCACCTCACCGATGACCCAGTGCAGACGCACGGGGACGGGGACGGGGACGGGGACGGGTCTCTGGCCCGGTCACACTGTGAGCACGAGGCGGAGGTGGGAGTGGATGCCAAATCCTCGACAGCACGTCTCCCGCCCCCTCCGCATCGTGAGAAAAGAGAAAGCGCCAAGTGGCAGTCGCCCTACAGCCACCGCCTCACGAGCTGATCCCTTCCCTCGGAGGAGAGCCCTTCCTCCTGCTAATCTCAGACCCACGTGCGGCCTACATGGTTTCCAAAACGGTTTCCCATTCAAGGGCTGCTGAGAACAAAGTGGATTCAAGTTAACACATCATCATGGAGCACCTACTGTGCGCCTGGAGCCGAGTCCCACTGTCAGGGGCTCCGGGCTCTGAGGGGCGGACCTCACACAGGCCCACGGGGAGGGTGTGCTTAGACAGTGGTAGACGGCAGGCTGGAGACACTCCAGTGGGTGATGTGATGAGAAGCTGGCCGGAGGAGGCCTGGGCGGGAGGAGGCCTGGGCGGGAGGAGGCTGGGGCCGGTGGAGGCTGGGGCCGGTGGAGGCTGGGGCCGGTGGAGGCCTGGGCGGGAGGAGGCTGGGGCCGGTGGAGGCTGGGGCCGGTGGAGGCTGGGGTGGGAAGTTCTCCTTGGAGAGGAGCGTGGCCTTTAAGCCATCTGTGTCACCTCAAGCAAATTATTTAATCTCTCTGTGCCTCAGTTTCCTCACTTGGAAAATAGGACAACAGCTGCATATACTGTCACAGGACTGTCTGGAGGGTTAAATGAGGGGAGACGGGCATGAATGGAAGCGAGGAGACAAAGCAGGAGCTGACTGCCGTCCACCAGGCGGCAGCCCATGGTGGCTCGGAGGCAGACCTGGTGAAGGTGGTGAGGGAGTCAGCTGTGGGAAAGGAGGGGAAGAGTGTGGCGGGGAGAAGGAACAGCAAGTGCTAAGGCCCAGAGACAGCAAAGACTCGCTTTTCGTGAAACAGGAGGCTGAATGGCTGGAGTGAGTGAGGAAGAGAGCCTCAGGGGTGAGGTCAGAGCCTCAGGCAGGGACCTGGGCCTGCAGAGCCCGAGAGGCCAGGGCAGGCAGGTGGGGTTAAGCCTAAGGGTGGTGAGGAGCCATTGGTTGTTCGTAAAATCCACCCTCTTAACGTCATTGGGTTTTAAGCAGGGGATGTTCAAAGACTGTGGCAGCGGGCTCTTAAGATGGTCCCCATGGTCCCCACCTCCTGGTATTCTCACTATTGTGTAGTGGCCGCCTCTGTGTGGGAATAACCTACAACCTGCTTCTAACCAACAGAATACGGCAACGTTGATGGGACGCACACGATTCTGTGCACGCGCTTACGTTACGTAACACTGTAACACCCGTCTGGCTCAGTGACGCCCCTTGCTGGCATCGATGAGGCATCCATTCTGGGGAAGGCCGAGTTTGGGCGGGGAGCTGCAGGTGGCCCCTAGGGGCTGAGGCTCCTACAACCGCAAGTAACTGAATTCTGCCAACAACCAGGTGAGCTTGTAAGCAGATCCTTTTCTGGCCAAGCCTCCAGATGAGAACCCAGCCTGGCAGAGGACCCAGTTGAGCCGTTGCTAGACTTCAGACTCACAGAAACTGTGAGATAATAAATGCAAATTGTTTGAGTTTGTTAAGCTACTACAAAGCTTGTGGTAACATTGTTACGCAGCAATGGATAACTCATACAGAGAGTTCTCTGTGGGTCTGTCACTTTTCCGCACATCTTACAATCAGAAGCACTAGCTTCCTTGTCCCACACTATCTTTTCAAAGATGCTCGTATGGTGGACGGCCTCGGAAGATACACATGGTGTCTGCCGCCCGAGCACAGGGCAGCTTTGTCTGCTGTCTAGATTAATGAAGATAAACGTCTCCCTCCAGGGCAAAAGTTGGGCAGGTTGGTTGTCACTTGTTATAAAAGGTTTGGGTTCCCGCAGCTCGAGGTCCCTTTCCTATAATGCAGCCCCGCTGCCTGTGCAGTAGTTTCTTGGCCCTGTTGCATCACCCTGTGGAAAGTGGGGAACTGGGGCTGGGAAAATGGTCCAGAAAAACGATGCTGTGCTGGCTACCGCTATTGCTGAAGTAACACACTGCTCTTCATCTCTGATCCAAGAGTCTCCTGTCTTCCGCTGGCATCTATGAAACTGTGACAGGCTCACTTGTTAGCTTGCAAGGAGGTTAAAATCCCCGACGCTTCACGGTCCCCGACAGAGACACGACACGACTTCTTTCCATTTTTGAAAGCTCTCTCGGGCTGCTGTGTAGAGGAGTCAGACCAACAAAGTAGGAGTTGACCACAGTTGTCCAGGCAGGAGCCCACGGTGGTGTTATGGGCTGAATGTTGGTGTCCCCCTCAAAATTCACGTGCGGAAGCCCTGACCCCAATGTGAGGGTCTTAGGAGGTGGGGCCTTTGGGCAGTAATTAGGTTTAGATGAGGGCAGGAGGTGGCCCCAGGATGGGATCAGTGTCCTCATAAGAAGAGGAAGAGAGACCAGAGCTGTCTCTCTCCCCACCGGTGAGAAGGCAGCCGTCTGCCAGCCAGGAAGGGCTCTCACCAACAGCCCAGTACGCTGGCACCTGGTCTTGGATTTCCTCCAGAACCAGAAGAAATACGTATGTGTTGTTTCAGCCCCTCAGTCTGCAGTATTTTGTTGCAGCAGCCTGAGCTGATTAGGACGAGGGGCGTGGGCCAGGGTGGAAATGGCGAAGACGGGGACATGAGTTTTGTAGGAAGAGTGGAGGGAGAATTCAAGGACACTCCCGAATCTGGGGCCTGCACATGTGGAATCTGTTCGTTAAGACAAGGAGGAGAGGCAAGGGAGCAGCGGCAGGGAGGAGCAAGTTTGCAGAGAAACTGTTGGTTTTGGACACATGAGACAGGAGATGCCCTTCAGACGTGTTAGGGAGCAGAGACGGGTGTGTGAGTCTGGAGCTCAACAGAGGGGTGTGGATGGGAGATAGAGATGCGCAGGAGAATGCAGAGATGAGAGCAGAGGAGAGACGAAAAGAGGGTCCGGGGTGGTCCTCTGGGGCGCCCCAACGCATGGACGTCCGGCCCCTAAAGCCTCAGCCAGGTTCAAAGGAAGGCGCTGCACACTAACCAGGAAGAGCAAAGCCCTGTTGCAGGATCAGGAAGCCCCTCGCTGGGCTAGCCGTTTACCCGCCTGTTTCGGCATTAAGGGGAGGTCTTGGGATTCCTGGACAAGGGTCCCTGGGAAGCAGAGGCTCTTGGGGGCTCGGGGAAGCAATTTGCAAGCAAGTATGAAAGTATTCTCATAGTCAAACCACCAGGATAATCCTACCAGTGTCCACTGAATACCACCCTGACTCCAGGACCCCTTGGCAGCAGTGACCTGGGCTCCCCCCATCTCTTGTTCTCCATCCCAGTGGGGAGACTGGCCCGGTTGCCAACCGGTCACTGCTTCCAGCTTCTGAATTTTCATTAAAATCCTGGGCATTTCCCCAGAGCTCAAAGGCGTCCCGATTAATTACCGGCAAATGTTGGCTCTCCCCCCGGAAATCTGCCGCCCCAGCCTGGCTCCGTCCCCCATGATTTTATTAAAATCCACCTTGCCAGCCAGGGCCCCGAGATTTATGGCCACAGCTAATAGGCTGCCTCCCCATGAGACATAAATCTGGGGCTGCCGGGGAGCTGCTTGCTGCTAAGAGGCCAGTTAATTGTTCCACCCAGAGGGTCCCACGGAGGAATGTTCAATTAGGCCTCTCAGAAAATTTGGAGCATTAAATAAGGTGAACAGGGATCTCGGCACCATTATTTTCTGAGAAACGGCCCCTTCTTGCTCTCCCGGCTCCTTGCAGGCCCCTGGGCCTCCTCCAGCTCTTCTCAGCCCAGGAGGAAGTCGCGAGGGTCACGGAGCAGCTCTCGGTAGTCAGTGAGAAACAAGACAGCATCAGGACTTATCCTACAAAAGCCCGTGAAACTTTCTCACCCAAAGTCAACTGCTCAGCAGCTTCCATGTGTCCTTGGGTGAGCGGCTTCACCTCTCAGAGCCTGTTTCTCTTCCTATAAGATGGGGTAATCCTGTCTATTCCACCTGCCTCACAGCATTGCTGGAGGATCAAATTCATTCATTCATTCATTCAACAACTATTTGCTCCTATGTGCCAAGAGATGTACTAGATTAGGGCTACAGAGAGAAAGACAAGATCCTGCCCGGGAAGAGCTCACAGAGGGACCCCAAAGATGGGGACTGATAAATGCTATGATGCAGGCGTGGACGGGGGTAGGATGTGAGAGATGCCTAACCAGCTGGAGGGTAGCATGAGTCAGGGAGGACTTCCTGGAAAAGGAAGCTGAGCTCCCCCGTGGCATCACCCCAGTATGTCCCATCGTGACATTTCTTTCTCAGAGTCTTATTTATGAGCACACCTTCAGAATACCTTGCTTTCAGTGTAGATTAACAACCACAGGCACAGCACTGAGTCCATTGCTATGGATTAGGAACCTGGGGCTCAGAGAGGTTGAGTAACAGGCCCACGGCCATACAGCCAGCAAGTGGTGGAGCAGAGGGCGAGTCTGGGGTTGACAGCTCTGTAGGATGCATGGTCAGATCAGGGGCCTCCAGCCACCACAGTCCACAGCTCCATGAATGCCTGGCAGTGATGGCCACAGACCCCAGATCCCATTCTTTGATGGGTCCTACCTGTGGGAGAGGCCTTTCTTCAAGGCACCATTTCTGGAGACCTGAATTTTGGCAAGCCCTTCATTTGTTCAACACCCCATTGCCTGAGCCCAGCTGTCCACAGCCTGTAACCTTGGTCCAGCCTCCCAGGCCACACTGTCCCTGCTCAGTGGGAAGAGGACTCTGGCCTCCCCCATCTAGCCCACAGGCCCTCTTCTCTCTCTCCTCCAGGATGGTTCAATTCCCCTGGTTCTTGGAGCTCGGCCCGATGGGGCCAGAGCCAAGGCTGAGCTGCCAACTGACCCCTGTAAACCATCTCCTTATTAAATCCTCCTCAAATTACCACCCTTGGAAAATGCCACCTCTTTCCTGTTGGGTCCTGACCAGTCCCAGCATCAAGGAAGAGGTAGCCTGGAGTGGAGAATGGCCCCGAGGTTCAGGCTTGAATGACGAGGACACTGGTTCCAACCCTATTTGAATCCGTGAGCTTTGGGTCTCCGCTGATTTGAGGTTTAATATTTTTCCCGACCTCGTCTAACACATTAACAAGGACTTCTTGGGGGCTCGTTCTCGAAATCCAGGGCCTCACCCTCAGTGCAGACCACTTGCAGAGTAGAAGGGCACTCGACACGGGGCCGCCTGGACCTGGGCTGGTCCTGGTGATCTTGCTGCAGCCGCTTTGCCCCTCCGTGCGTCACCTTCCACGTCTATCATTAGGAATAAAACAACCAGCCTCCAAAGATGGTAGCGGGGATCCGTGGTGAACCGTGCCTGGCAAAACACTTTGCAAACCGGAAAGCGCTGAGAGACGGGATGGAGGACCGTAATGCTTTGCATTTTTATTTTTAACCTGTGTGAAATTCTGGAACCCACTGGCTGCCAAGAAACGCTAAGCTGTAGTTTATGTTCCACGGGGAAATCGGGTTTGTTTTAAACAGGGAACTGCACGGTGCATGGCTTATTTATTTGGGAAACATGGACGGATCCAAGGCAGCCCCAGCCGCCTGCACTCTCCTTGGCCTGTCCCGGGAGGAGTAGGCTCCGATGGCCTTTCTGTTCACAGCTGAGGCGTTTTCTAAGATCTGAGAACAAGGTTGTTTTCACCCAAGGTCACTGCCTCGCTCAGCTCCCTCATGCCTCATCTGTGAGGTGGGGCAGCCTGTCCCAAATGCAGCTCCCCTAGATACAACTTTTCACACCAGACGAGATGTGGCTGCTGGACTCCTTAGCACAGAGAAAGAGCAACTGCTGATCGTCCCAGCAAGCTGGCAGTGGAGGGCGGGGTTCCTGCCCCATCCCCCTTCTGGAGGGGACGCTCATTTCCCAGCTGCAGGGAGTGTCGGTGGTGGCCGAGGCTC
The DNA here is from genome assembly GCF_021613505.1 of Equus quagga. Taxonomy (NCBI): domain Eukaryota; kingdom Metazoa; phylum Chordata; class Mammalia; order Perissodactyla; family Equidae; genus Equus; species Equus quagga. The sequence goes on along the minus strand of NC_060269.1, from coordinate 149,047,975 downwards.
CTCCTGAGTCCCTCTCCAGACCTGCCCTCAGCCAGGAGCCATCTTGCTCCAGGTGGGAGGGCGGAGCAGTCCCAGTCCAGCAGGGGGACAGCTCTGTCTGACAGAGCCATCCCTTCTGAGCCCGTGCCACATCTGCAATGTCACCAGATCCTGCTTCCCTAATTCCTCTCTTGTGACTAACATCTCCCGCACGTTAATTGCAGAGTCTGTTTCCCAGGGAATCGGACCTTTGACAAACCCTAAGAGCAGCTATTGCCATTTCAGAGATGAGAAGACTGAGGCACAGAAGGCTGAAAAACTCACAGGAGGCCCCACAGCTGGAAAGTGGCAGAGCCGGGATTTGAACTGAGACTACATGGCTCCCTGGAAGGTGTGCTCACCTTTGTGCCCAAGCGGGTGCCAGCCCACCCCGAGCCCTCCAGACACCTGGGCCCCCCACGCACAGGAAAGCGTGGAGCGTGGAAAAGGCACTCGGGTGACAGCACCAAGCACATGGACCCTCCGCCGGCCTACCCCTTCATTCCTTTCTCGCTCTGCTTCCCTGGCCTATAGCTCTGGATAACAGACCTGTCACCTTGGCCTGGGCCACGTGGCTCCTGACATTCTCTTTGCCAGAGGAGAGGGGTGGGAGCTGGTGCTCATCCCCAGGGACTCGGATAACTCAGATTCAGTCCCCACAGACCCCCAGCTCATGGTCCAGCTGGGGAGACTGACCTGGTAATGGTTCAGTTCCCCAAACTGGGTGCCCTGGGCACAGTGCTGGACTCTGGAACACAGAGGAAGGCAACTGTCCCTGCCCAGACTCACTGTCACACTGCTCGTGGCAGAAACGCACCCTGGGTACCAAAAAGGTAGCCCAAAGCAGTGGAAGGCGACACCCTCACAACTGCGTCCCCTCCGAGGGACCTAATTTGTCTCGGATCCCTAACTGCAAGGAAGTCTGGGAAGTGTGGCTTTTAGCTTTCCAGCTCCTGCAGTTCCGGAAGGAGCAGCAGAAGGAGGTGAGCAGGGAATGCGGGCCAACCAACCGCATGAAGCCGCGCACGCCCGCCGTGGCTTTCTTCGCGGCTCTTGTACCGGCGTCTATTGAATTCTGCCCGCTAGAACCTCAGCGCTGTGTTAGGCACGCCCAGCACCCCCGCCGGGGCGGGGCTTATGGTAGGTGTCCAATAAATACTTGTTGAGTGGATGAATGATGTCTTGTTTAAACCTTCGCGGCTGCCTCCCACAGATGGTTCCACCCCCAGCCTTTCTCCACTTCACCCTCCACGCTGCTACTAGGGACCCCTTCCCCCAGAAAAAAAGCTCATCGTATCTCTCCCCTACAGAAAATCCTTCCATGGCTCCCATTCATCCCGGACTCTCCTGCCAGCCTGCAAAGGCTCCCTTAATCCAGATGCTGCATCCCCAGCCTCATCACTCACGCCCCCTCCCCTGCCCACTCGGGCTCCCCCCAGCTGCTTACCATTCGACCGGCTGCTACCTGCCTTGCCTTCCCGCGTGGGCGGTTTCCTCTGCTCGGATGTCCTTCCAGCCTTGTTCAAGGGGCAGACTCCTATTCAAACTTCAATCCTCAGCCACAAACTCCCCTCCCCAGCAGGGTTGTGGGTCTCTACTTATCCTTTTCGGTTTATTGCCTGTGTCCTCCCTAGACAGCAGGTTCTTAGAAGCCAATGACTCCATCCTAGTGACCTCAGAACCCCAGAACCAATGCCTGGCACAAAATGGGTACACAGGAAATACTGAATAAATCAACAGATGGATGGATGGATGGATAGATGGATGCATGCATGCATGGATAGATAGATGGATGGATGGATAAATGGATGGATGCATGCATGCATGGATAGATGGATGGATGGATGGATAGATGGATGGATGGATGGATAGATGGATGCATGCACGCATGCATGGATAGATGGATGGATGGATGGATAGATGGATGGATGGGTGGATGGATGGATGGATGGATGGATGGATGGATGGATGGATAGATGGATGGATGCATGCATGGTTAGATGCATGGATGGATGGGTGGATGCATGGGTGAATGGATGAGGGATCGATGGGTGGATATGCAGGGTGAATTCAAAGAATAGCTAGTTGTCCAATGTAGCTAGGGCTGAGAATTCGGGACATATTTATGGAATAATTCTTATACTGACTCCCTGACTTGATCCTCACCTACAGTGCCAAGAGGTAGTCAGGGGGCAGTTTTTCACTCCCACTTTATAGATAAAGAAACTGAGGTCGGGAGAGGTTCCAGCAACACGCATCAGCAATAGGCAAAGCTGAGACCAGAGCACTGACCGCTCGACTCCAGGGGCAGTGCTCCTGGCTCAGCTCACCCAGGGCCGCGCGAAGTGCTGCAATTAAGACTTCACCCAGAAAGGCCTCTTCATCCAAATTATATGCCCTTTGTGCTCCAGAGCAATTAACACGGAGCCACCGGATGGCATTCGCAGCTGGTGCGCCCACGTGGGCGACACAGAGGCATTATTATCTGGTGCCGTGCAGCCTGCCCAGCCCTGGGGGGACCGAGGGCCCTGGTTGGTGCTCAGCACCGCTGGAGGGGGCGCGAATTTCTCAAGTCATCTTAGGGAGCTCGAGGGGTATCTGTCCCCGCGGGCTGCAGAGTTTGGGCCCCTGACCGCCTGGCTCAGGCCCTCCTCCCTTCCATACTGCCTCGCATCTTCCCTTCCCAGAAAGGCCCACTCTGACCCCTATTTAAATCAGTCCCCTCCCACCCCCACAACCACTGGCAGTCCCTGTTACTGATTCTATTGTTTCTTTTCTTCACTGATGCTGCCCAGCACCTCACACGGAGCCCGACCTACAATAGACACTCCAGAGACATTGGTTGAATGAATGCACGAATCCTGGGGTGCCACTAACTAGTGGTGAGACTCGAGAAAGTCACCTTGCCCCTCCCAGGCCTCCGTGTGCTCCTCTGTAGAATGGGGAGAGGCAATCCTACCTGGCCCGGTGACTGTCAGACTCCTGGAGATGACAGAGGTGGAAGCACGTGGCATGGGGCCCGGCACTTAGCAGGGTCTCAAAACTTTTTTCTTGCTCTCCTGATTTGGAGGTGCTCGCCCCATGCCTGCACTGGCACTCGCCAGACATTTAATAGGATTTCACATCTCGGAGCGAGTGCCTCACCAAAGGCGGAGGGAACCGGGTTCCTGCACTGCTGCACAACACAGGACCCCAAACTTAGTGGCTTCAAACAATCATTTTATTCCACATTGTGATTTGGGGTCGGAAATCCGGACAGGGTTCATTGGGGCGACTCTTACGCTCCATGTGCATTGACTGGGGTCGCTTAGTGGTATTCAGCAGGCCACTGGGCTGGGCTGGAGGGGACGTGCAGACACGGAGAGTGAGGTTCAAGGCAGTGCCCTTTACACCCAGGTTCACTGTCCATGTCCTGGCAGGTGCAGAGCAGCAGAGGGAAGCAGACATCTTCATGACAGGAAGAGACACGAACTGACCCCTTCCTGTGTCGTCTCCAGCAGGCAGCACTCCCTACCCAAGTCCAGCACTTGGTTGAAATCACAAACCCACATCTCTCTCTGCTCCAGTCAGACCAGCTCCAGAGGCCATCGCACTCTGCTGGCAGACAGCAACGCAATCTGCGTGTTTGCTGTGTTAAGTGGGGTCCCAGGAAACAGCCCCCGAGACGCTGCTCTGCTTGCAGGGAATTTCGCTAGGAGTCATCAAGGCAGCAGCACCGTCAGAGAGCGAGGGGAGCAGCCTCAGGCAGAGGAGAAGCTGAACTTCAATGCAGTCCCGACAGAGGCCTCGGCCGTCCCCGGGAAGCTCTGCTGCTGGGATGAGCCTCAGAAGTGCCGGGAGTTAAGACCAGGCTTCTGCTGCCTGGCGTTGACCGGTCATTCTAGATGACATGCCCCAGCAGAGGGGGCGTGACCTTGGGCAAGTCTGCTCTCAGCAGGGCTGTGAGGGGCTGGGTGGGGTGCGGGGAGGGCCAGGAGCCAGGTACTGGCAGCACATCGCAGCATCCACTGCAATTGCAAAGTCTGTGTCAGCTCAGGCTGCCATAACAGAATACCACAACCCGGCGACTTAACCGAATTTCTTTTCTCACAATTCTGGAGGCTGGAAGTCCAAGGTCAAAGTGTCAGCATGGTTGGGTTCTGGCGAGGACCCTCTTCCTGGCTTGCAGACAGCAGCCTTTTTGCTGTGTCCTCACATGGGAGAGAAAGAGGGAGAGGGCTTCCTCTTCTAATAAGACCACCAATCCTATCAGATTAGGGCCCACCCTTATGACCTCCTTTCACCTTAATTTCCTCCTAGAAGCTCTGTCTCCAAACACAGTCACCCTGGGAGTTACGGCTTCCACACATGAACTGGGGGGTGGGGACGTAATTCAGTTCATAGCATGAAGTTCTCAAAGATGCATGGTTCCCTAGAAGGAGATAAAAGTGTGGAAATGTTTTTCTTAGTTTGGCTGCTGCAACCAATTATCACAAACTCAGTGACAACACAGATTTATTGTCTTGCAGCTCTGGAGGTGGGACATCTGAAATGAGTCCCCCGGGGCCAAAACCAAGGCTGCATTCCTTCTGGAAGCTCTAGGGAGAGTCCACTTCCTTGCCTTCTCCAGCTTCTAGAGGCACCCACATTCCTTGGCTTCTGGCCCCTTCCTTCTTCAAAGCCGGCAGTGTAGCACCTTGTCTCCTCCCTGACCTCTGCTTCCATCCTCTCTGCATCTGACCCTTCAGGCTCCCTCTTTAAGGACGCTTGATTACCTTGGGCCCACTCGGGACAATCCAGGATAACCTCCCTCTCTCTAGATTGTTAACCTTCATCACATCTGCAAGGTCCCCTTTCCGTGGAAGGTGACATATTCACAGGTTCCAGGGGCTAGGACATGGACATGTTCGGGACCATTATTCTGCCGACCACAGTGTTTTTCAAGAATTTCTTCTGCCACAAACAAACCCGGGGATAAATGAGGATCTGGTGGAATTGAATCAGAGGACGTCTGACGGAGAGCAAATCTGCTGCAGTGCAGGAGCTTTCGAGGAGAGAGACTGGGACATCCAACCTCGGGAGGGGCGCTGGGGCGCTGATGAATTAGCCAAAGGTTGTGGCAGAAAACGATGCTGTTATGTGGTACGTCCTGTTGTCCAACACTTTGTCAAGACCTCCAGAAGGATCAATGCTCATCCATCTCGACTGGTCTCAGGAATCCATCCATAGTTTTAATAGACTGAATTTTGTGAAATATTAGATAAACTTTTTCACAATTTAAAATTTCATTTACAAGATAAACCCCATTTAGCCTCTCCCTGTGCCACATTATTTACTTTGACTTTTTGGCACCCTTCCCAGACCCGGGCATCCTTGAGAGCCAGGCTCTCCTGCTTGCAAACAGCAGCTGGGCCCAGAGTCTCAAGGAGGCTCAGGACGGGAGCAGAGGAGGGGGCCAGTCCTGCTGAAGAAAGACTTCATGGATGAGCTGGTCCTGAGCTGAGGTGCTGGCCTGGCTGGCAAAACAAGGAGCGGGTATCAAGCAGGAAGTTCACAAGAGGGTAGGCACAGAGGTGTGAAACTGCCTAGAAGGTTCTGGAACTCTAAGCTGTTCCAAAGGGGTGCAGTGGTAGTATGGGGACTAGGAAAGAGAAGAAAGGAAAGTGCACCACACTGAGGTGGTGGGGTCGGGCAAGAACCATGGCGCTTCCTGCAGAGAGCCCATCCGTGACGTAAGACTGTAAATAGAGTTGCAGCCCCTTTTAGCTCCTTGCTTAAGGAGCGACAAGAGACTCCTGAGCCACATTGCTTCGAGTCATGTTCTGGGCCTGACCACTTTCTAGCTGTGTGGCTTTGGGTAAGTTACTTCACTTCTCTGTGACTCTGTGTCCACATCTGTAAAATGAGGACAGTGCCGTCCCTACCTAGGAGGTCGTTGAGAGGATGTACCGAGTTGGCTCATGTGGACTTCTGAGGCCCAGGCGGGGCACTGGGAAAGCATGCAGACATCTAATCTTATTGGTTCTCTCCTTAGGAACTCATTTCACTTGTGGATTATTTTCTTCTTATTGGGAAGAATGTTATGTTTGGAATTCATAATTCATGTTGTAACAGGCTTCTCATCCATTATTTCAGTTTCTCTTCCTGACAGCCTTTTTCTCTCCTTTTTAAAATGGCCTTATTGATATATAATTGACATATAATAAACTGCATATAAGTGTATCATTTCATAAAATGTTAACGTATGTATGTGACTGTGACTCTATCATCGTAATAAAGTTAATTAACATAAAAATCACCGCTCCCTCAGCATCCTTCTGCCTCCTTGGAATTCCTCTCTGTTCCTCCCCACTACATACCCCAGGCAACCACTGATCTTTTTGTTTCTAGAGATTTTCTAGAATTTTATGTACATAATTTTTTTTGTCTGGCTTCTTTCTCTCAGCATAATGAATTTGAGATCATGCATGTTGTTGCATGTGTCAAAAGGTCATTCCATTTTTGTTGCTGAGTAGTACTCCACTGTGTAGATATACCACATTTGGTTTACGCATTCACCTGTTGATGGACATTGGGTTGTCTCTAGATGGACGCTCTTATAAATAAAGCTGCTATGAACATTTGTGTCAAGTTCTGCCTGAACGTGTGCTTTCATCTCTCTTGGTGAACTACCCAGTAGTCGAATGGGTGGGTCATATAGTGGTTTGAGTATAACTGTAGGAGAAACTGCCAAACTGTTTTCCCAAGAGGCTGAACCCTTTCACACGCCTCACAGCCGTGCATGAGCCCCGGCCGCTCTGCATTCTCTCCAGCACCTGGCACGGGCTGTCTCTTTAAACTTAGTCATTCTAAGGGTGTGTAGCAGCATCTCTTTGTGGTTTTAATTTGCACTTCCCTAATAATTAATGACATTGGGCATCTTGTCATGGGAAAATGTGCCATCTGCATATATTTGGTGAATTAACTATTCAAATCTTTTGCCCATTTTTAAAATTTAATTTGAGTTCTTATTAGTGAGTTGTAAGAATGCTTAATATATTCTAGATACAACCCCTGTTTTGGATAGACAATTGGCAAAAAAAACCCTCACCCAGTCTGTGGCTTGCCTTTTCATTTGTGTGAGTGTCTTTTGAAAAGTAGAAGTTTTTTATTTAACAAAACATAATTTGATGTCTTTCTTTTATAGTTTGTGGCCTCTGTGTTTTATTTAAGAAATCTGCCATATTCACGGTCACGATGATTTTCTCCTATGCTTTCCTCTTGAAGTTTTGCTGTTTTCTCTCTTACAATTAGATTTACTATCTATTTCAACTGAGTTTTAGCATCTGCTTTGAGGTAAACGTCAGGGTTCGTTTTCTTGCATGCGGCTATCCAGTTGTTATAGCATCACTTGTTGAAAAATTACCCTTTCCTCGTTGAACTGCTTTGGCACTTTGGCAAAAATTGATTGTGGGGTCTGGTTCCAAGTCAGGCAAGTCTGTCTCCCTCACTGAATGCAGCTGTCAAACCTGGATAGAATGCATGCAGCAGCCATATGGGACTCGGAAAAGGAAACAGTAGTAGAGGATAAACAAAGAAGGCCAGAATTCGAAATACCACTAAAAATGAGTTTACCATTTTTTAAACGCATCTGGAAACCTGAAAGTCAACGCTGTGGCACAAAGAGCTCTAGAGGAAGCTCTCTACCTCCAGCTCATGGAGTAAGCAGTAGGACTCTTAACCCTCAGGGATGTATGGAAATTCCCTGGGTTTTTCTGTTCTCTCACATCCCCTCCCCAATCCCCAAGAAATCCTAAGCCAGCAGTGGGAGTGCCAGCAATGAGAACCTGCAGGAGCCAAAACTGAGGAAGTGGAAGCTTCTCTCCCCATTGCTGGAGCTGTGGTCCTGAGTTTGGTCAACTCTCTTTGCTTTTTTCTCTCTCTCTGTCCTTCTGCCACTTGGCCCTGGATGTGGGTGCAGTTGTGGGAGCATGAAGAAGAGCAGATTAATCGAAGTCCCAGCTTTCCGGCCAGAGGACTGAAGAGGGAGGCCTCGAGGAATTAGAAAGTACTTGAGAAGTCAGGGAGAAGAAAGGACTCTGGAAAGTGACCCCATAAAGCTGTTTATGAGCTCCTGGATTTACCCTCTCCTCCTGCCCCCAGACCTGTGAATGTGTGACCTTATCCTATGCAGAATATTTTTGAAGACTAATATAGTATATAGACCACCACCCAAGCCAAGGTTAACCAATACTAACCAATGGATGGAGCACATGTGGGACACCTCTGAACAGCACAGCAAAGGCTCAGTAGAAGCTGAGACCATTCATTTGAGACACTTCTTCTTTTTTGAAAATGGGCATTTTACTGCTATAAATTTACCTCTAGGCACTGTTTTGACTGCATCTCATAAATTTTGATCACCTGCATTTTAATTTTGCAATCATCTCAAAATATTTCCTAATTTCCCTTTTCATTTCTTCTTTGACCATTGGTTGTTTAGAAGAACATTATTTACTTTCCAAACATCTTTCTGTTATTGATTTCTAATTTAATTCTATTGTGATCAGAGAACATGCTTTATATGGTATGAATCTTTTAACTTCATTGAGACTTGTTTTATTACCCAGAATGTTATCTATTTTGGTAAATATTCCTTGTGCACTTGAAAAAAAAATGTGTATGCTTCTCTTCTTGGACGGAGTTTTCTAGAAATATCAATTGGATCAACTTAGGTGACAGTGTTGTTCAGTGTTGTATGTTCTCAGTGATTTTTGGTCTGTCTGTTCTAGAAATTATTGAGAAGGGTGTTCAAGTCTGTGACTAGTTGTACATTTTTCTATTCCTCCTTTCCAATCTATCAGTTTTTACTTCATGTATTTTAAATCTCTCTAAAGAGGAGGATAAACATTTAGGATTGTTATTCCCTCTTGATGAATAACCTGTTTATCATTTTGAAGTTATTCTCTTTATCCTTGAAAATATTCTTTGCTCTGAAATCTACTTTGTCTGATATTAATATAGTTCCTCCAGCTTTCTTTTGATTAGTGTTAGCATGGTCTTTTCCAAAGCTTTATGTAAAAACAAATTTGTATATTTACACTGGGTTTCACACGGCAATATATAGTTGGATTTTGCTTTTTTAAACTAATCTGACAATCTCTGCCTTTTAATTGGAGTATTTAGACCATTTATGTTTAGTGTAATTTTTATGTGGTTGGGTTTAAATCTACCATCTTACTATATTTTTATTTGCCTCATCTGTTTTTTGTCCTCCCTTTCCTCTTTTTCCCTTTTTTCTTTGCTTCTTTCCTTCTTTCCTTCCTTCCTTCCTTCCTCTCTTCCTCCCTCCCTTCCTTCCTTCCTTCCTTTTCTATGATGCCATTGTAGTTCCTTTGTTGGCTTGTTCATTATAACTCTGTTTTGTTTCTTTAGTGGCGCTTTAAGGCTGACAGTTTGCGTTTTTGACTTACCACACTTCACCTTCAAGTCTTACCACTTCACATATAGGATAAGAATCAACTCTTTTCTAATCTTTGTGCTATTGTTGTCATACATTCAACTTCTACACAGGTTATAACCACAGAATACATACAGTTATTATTTTGGCTTTAAACTGTTGATTATGTTTTAAACATACCAAAAATAATGTTTTTAAACCCTTATAGTTACCAACATATTTACCATTTCTGGTGCTTTTTTTCCCTCGTGTAGATCCAGTTTTCCATCTAGTACATTTCCTTCTGTCTCAATGACTTCCTTTTATACTTCTTGTAGTACTACTCTGCTGCTTTTAGTTTTTATATGTCTTTTTCACCTTTATTTTTTTTAATTTCACCTTTCTTTCAAAAGATATTTTCACTGGGGATAAAATTCTAGTTGACAGGTTTTTAAATTTAGTACTTTAAAGATTTTGCTCCACTTGTTTCTGGCTTGCATTGTTTCTGATGAGAAATCTGCTATTATTATGATCACTGGTCCTCTGTCCATAATGTGTCTTTTTTTAAACAGACTATTTTAAAGATTTTCTCTTTATCACTGGTTTTAAGAAATTTGATTACGATGTGCCTTGCTGAATTTTTCTTCATGTTTCTTGTACTTGAGATTCATTGAGCTTCCTGGCTCTGTGGGTTAAAGTTCTTACTGAATTTAAAAGTTCTTTAGTTATTAGTTTTTCTGATATTATTTCTTTCATCTTCCTCTCTCCTTTTATCCTCCTCTGTTTTGTCCTGTCTCTCCTCTCCTTTGCAGACCACAGTTACACATACTTCAGCACAACAGAAGTTGTAGCACAACTCACTGATGCTCTGTTCATTTTTCTCCCAGTCTTTTTTCTCCTCTGTGTTTCAGTTTTAGATAGTTTCTTTTACTATGTCTTCAAGTTCACTAATCTTTTTTTTCTCTGCAGTTTCTAATCTACTTTGAATCCCATACAGTGTTTTATTTTGTTTTTAAAATCTCAGACATTGTAGTTCTCATTTCTAGAAGCATGATGTAGATTCTTTTTATATCTCCTAGAGCTTGACTTAACATGCTCAACCTTTTCTCTACTTTCTTGGACATAGTTACATAGTTATCATAACTATTTTAGGGTACTTGTCTCTTAATGCCATCGTCTGTGTCATTTCTTGTTCTGTTTCTATTGACTGACTTTGCTCACCATGGATTGTATTTTCCTGCTTCTTTGCATGCTTGGCAATTTCTTATACTATGTATCATGATTTTTATTTTCTTGTGTGCTGGATACTTTTATATTCTGTAAGTGTTCTTGAGGTTTCTTCTGACACAGTTAAGTGGCTTGGAAACCACTTGTTCCTTTTAGCACATGTTTTCCATCTTGTTAGATGGTATCAGGGCAGCCTTTAGTCTAGAGCTAATTTTGCTCACTCCTGAGGCAGCAAACACCCTTCTGCGTGCTCCACTTCATGTCCTTTGCACTGTGACGTTCTTTCACTCTGACTGGTGAAAACTCTAACTCTTCCTGCCTGGTGAGCCCTGGGGGTTTTCCTGGAGTTCCTCAGGGAGGGTGGTTTCCTCACAAGCATGTGCTGAGCAGTAGTCAGATGAAGATTCAGGAGGGGCTGTCTGCAGATCTCTTGAGGCTTCCCTGCAAACTCCAGTCATCTCATACTCCCTGGACTCCCAGCGCCAGCCCTCCCCTCATGGCCACCTCCAGGTGCTTCCTGGGGTGCACCTCTCTGCACAGCTCTCTGGAAATAGTCTCCAGGCAATAAGCCAGGCGATTGTAGAGAAGCCCTTGTTGTCTTCCCTTTCTCAGGGATGCTGTCCTGCACTGCCTGATGGCCAGTATCTGAAACTGTTGTTTCTCATTTAATCTGGGTTTGTAATTGTTTCAGGGGCAGGCTAAGTCTGATCCCTGTTACTACTTTTTTGCAAAAAGCAGAAATCCCCTTATAACATTTTGAAGCAGGTATTTTTTCTCTCTTCTAACTGACCAAGAAACTGAGGTACAGAGGGGTTACGAGAATTTCCCACACCACACGCCTGGGATGTGGAAGTGCTGGACCTGTAGGATCCCCTGACTTGGAGCCTCGTGTTGTTTCCTTAATGCCCGCATGCTGATAAGCCTCAAGGAACTGACCACGAGTGGGCATGAAGAACCCAGTTCCAGCTGTTAGAATTGTTGTCACCCATGTGTCTATTTGGACTGAAGGTACTCAACCCAATGGATCCCATTGAAAATTTAGGGAATGTTAGACTCTCTTCTCGGAAAATCACGTGTACATAAAGTACTAATGTTGCACACAGTTTTAGGACCTCTGACCCGTTGTGGCAGAGATGGCTGATAGCCTATTCAATATCTACTTCCCTTCCTTCTTTCCAGGATCACTGCAATCCTGTTGGGAGGTGGCAATGTGCTATCTAAATACAAAAGCAATTTCCCAGCCTCTCACGAGATTGGCAGCGGGAGATGGAACGTGTGAGGAAGTCCTTCCCAGAGGTCTTAAACGGGAATGAACCGGCTGGCGAGCACACCTCCGCCCCTTGCATTTACTCCTTCTTCCTGTTCAGAAAGACATTGTGCGGGTGGACGTGGAGGAGAGTCTGCATGTGACCATGAGCACAAGAGCCTCAGGCTGCAGATGGTGGAGCTGAAGGGGAAGAGGTGTGGGCCCTGAGGGGTCCTGGGTCCCAGACCGGCTATTTCTTATGTGAAAGAAGAAGGAATCTTTATTTGGCTACACGCTTATAAGGTGGCACGTCTCATCGAACCCCTTATGAAGAGCAAATACTTTGTCTCTGTGTTTTGACTCCTTCACTGTAACTTTCATGGGGACAAGCACAGGACCAGAAACATGGCAGGGACTTTGCAAGCGAAAATGACAGAAGGTGATATCTGGAAAGTGAAATATGACACAGCATTTTCATCCATCAACGTTAAGACACAAAGAAGCTGTCGGGTTAGTCCCAGCAGAGAGCAAGCCCTCGAGGGAACGGACATGGGGAGCTCAGCGGTGACATGGTGCCCTGCACTGGGACTCAGGCTCCAGAGCATCGTCCCAGCTCTGCCCAGACCTCGAACAAATCCCTCCTTCTCTCTGAAACCACGTTTCCATCAGAAGAAAAGGGCCAAGGTCCTTCTCAGCCTCACCTTTCTCCTTAGCTTCGAGCTGATGTGTCCAATGGCTTTGTTATGGCTTGACCCCATCCCTGTGATTTAAATTCGACCCATAGGTCAGCCTCTGTTCCCGCTGCTGATCAGGAGTCACTTTCTATGGGAGTCAGGTCCACAGGCTCTCCATGAGGAGACGGATGTGGTCTGTGTGTGCATGGAGGCCCCCAGGTCTGGGGAACCACGAGGTTTGTGCAGTCAAGAACGTGCAGCCACTCCATGTATGCTCCTGGAGGCGCAGCAGAGCTGGGCAGCCAGGAGTCAGATGGCCCCAGACAGCTTCAAATGCTGTTGCTCGAGCCCCTGAATCCTCCACTGGAGCACAGGGCTGATGGCAGCATCTTCCCGAGAGGAACGGGGGTCATTAAAGGAGATGAGGAGGAGTAAAAGTACGCGTGAGGCCAAGTCTTGGGCACAGTGTCTGGAGCAGAGAAGGTCCTAGATGCTGACTATTGTAATGCCGTGCGCCTGGCCGTGCACTCAGGGATGCGGAGGGAGCAGGGCCAGTTGACTCAGCTTCCCAAACACCTTCACCAGGCAGGGCACCGTGCTCGGTGTTGGACGTTCTCCATTGCCTTTAGAACTCTCAAAGCTTATCAGGAGGGTCCATTTCATCCCATTCGATTTTTCCCTATACCTCTGCCAACTGGGATTTATTATTTCCATTCCATGTTTTAACAGATAAGGACGTTGGTGGGGAGAGGTGAAGTCACTTGCCCAACATCACGTAGCTGGTCAGTTGCAGGGCCAGGTCTGGGTGGCTCTGACACGGCGTGGTCCTTGTCATCAGTGACTTGCCCTGTTCATTTAGCGAGAGAAGAGCAGCCCAAACAACATGTGGCCATAACATGCTACATTGTAACGAGCACTGTGAATGTTCTGGAGTGGAGGTTGGAGGAGTCTGGGATGTCTCCTTGTTGGAGGAGGAGGAAGCCATCCTGGGAGGAGGGATCTTCATGAGCAAAGTCACAGAGAAGGGACTTAGGCCAGAGTGTTCAGGAGCTATGGCAAGAGATGAGGCGGATGAGGTGAGAAGCACTCCGATCTGGGAGGACCGGAAGGATGGGCTAAGGGGCCTCATGAGTGTAGCTCCATCCCTTAGCCATTAGCGGGAGCCTCTGGAGATTTCCAGCCACGAGAACAGCGTGATGAGTGCAGGTGGTTTGCCGAAAGTCACCTGGCAGTGTGTGCAGGATGGAGCGCAGCGGGGAAGCGGGAGGTGGCTGGGATCACGGAGCAGGATGAGCGAACAAAAGGGCTAAGTCAGAGGGAAATGATGAAACAGGGCTGAGGGAGTGAGGAGAATGGAAGGAGGCATTCATAAGGGTGAAACGTCAGGGAGCCTGAGAACGCCTTTGCTCGGCTGGTCAGATTTGCTTCCTCTGCCTGACACCTTGGAGAACTTTCTTTGGAGCCTAAAGATTAGGGCAGCAAACGGCAGAAGGAACAATGTAGTGTAGGGCCCAAGAGGGGGCTGGGAAGTGGGACAGTTATGGGTTGGAAGTTGATTCTATTGGTTACCAGCCACGTGATCTTGATCAAATCTCTGGGGGCTGCAGTTTCCTTATCTATAGATTAGAAGAAATAAAAAATATAGTTCTTATCTCATGGGATCAATGTGGGGATTAAAAGAGAGAATACAAGGTGCTTAACACCACACCAGAGTGTAATAGTAATGGTGAGTGTTCAATGATGGTAACCGCTGTTACCACCACCATCACTACCACCATTGTCTCAATCTCAACAACCATGATCACCATCATCATCACCACCATCACCACCATCACTATTATCATCGCCACCATCGCTGTCATCACCCTCACTACCATCACACCATGACAATCAGCATCATCATCACCATCACCGTCCCCACCACCATGTTGCTGAACCTCGGACTGTCAGGGTTGGAAGAGAAAGAGGAGCTAAAGCAATGACAAGTCCTACAGAAAATTCTGCCGTGGATGCTCTTAAAATTCTGACCACGCTCTCAAAGAACTCCTACGGAATTCCCGGACAGTTCGTATGGAATTGTTGCCGGGAATCCTCACAGAATATTTCATAAGCCCTCCTGGAGCTCCTTCTACACTCTGTTGGGCTGCTCCCAGAAAGTTCCCGCCAGTCGTGCCTCCTTCTCATGGAACTCCCTCACGAGCCTCGTGGCGCGGTCCTAGAAGACCTGTGGAATTCTCCATGAATTTTCATGAAAACCTCCTGGAGTTACCAGGCGATCTTGATGAACTCTCACGGAAATATCACGGAATTCCTACTTGAAATTCTCCCTCCGCTTCCTTGGAATTCTTAGCTAACTCTCATGGCATGCTAATAAAATTCCCATGAAACGTTCACAGAACTTGCATTACATTATCTTGGAAAGCGCAGACCGCACCCCAAGGAATCTCGCAGAATTCCCTGGGAGCAACAGTCAACGGAAGGCTCTCAAAACTCTCAGGGACGAGACAGGTCCAGTCCTCGGGCTCTCTGTCAAAGGATGCTGGGGACAAGGAAAGAAACGGGACTTCTTTTCCAAACGCAAGGAGAAGGCAGGTAGCAGACGCGTCTCAAGGTGCATCTTCCGACTTATGCAGCAGGAAAGAAGAGGCTGATATCGATGCAAGACAGGGGACAAAGCTGGATTTTTCTTATCCAGTATTTTCCCATTCCATCCCACATGGTCGCAGTCCAGAGGCATCTCCATCCAGGACCGAGGACAGCTGAACGGGCCATCCCGTGAAGCTCTTCACGTTACTGACCGGCCCCCACCCCCTCTCTCGGAGCCTCAGGCTAATCGAGACTGTTCTCCAAATCATTAATTAAGCCCGAGGCAATTAAGAGGCTTGGACGCTGGCACACAATGGGTGCCGTCTATCGATGGCACGCAGCTCTTTTCAGGGTGGAATTCAGAGACGCGACTCCCCGAGCCCTCGCAGGGTCTGCGGCCCCAGGACAATAACTGGGTTTTGTGACTCCGCCTCCATGGAAACTGGAGCCCAAGGGGCTTGGCATGGGGGACAGCTGTCACACAAAGGGGGTGCCCGGGGAGGTCAGGGAGGCGGCCAGACAGCTCTACCCAGCCTCCAGTGCAGGGGCATCTGCCACCGCCTGGCCCCATCCCAAACTCTCGGCCTTGGAGCCAAGGCCCCACGAGCTGGCCCGTGGCCTCCACGCCCCGTGTGCCGAGCAGCCCTGGCCCTGCCTTCCCTGCTCCTAGCTGGGCTGACGCGGCTGGTTCTTGAGGTCTCGGCTCATGACAGCTTGTCCCTGGGGAGTCCCAGGCTGAGCTCAGTGCCCCGCTTTGTGCTTTCCCGCACCTGGCATGTTCCACTGTTCTCGTTAATTAAGTGTGGGATGGACTGTTCGGGGCCTGGGGTCCTGGCAGGCCAGAGCCTCTGCTTTTCTCACTGCTGACTCCACAGTGCCAACATGGCGCCTGGCCCACATGGGTACACGATGGATGTTTGTTGAATGAATGAACGAGGACAATCCCCATAACACTATGATGATAATAAGAATTGTAACTAACAGAAAGGGAGCACCTTCCGGTGGCGGGTGCTGGTCTGAGCCTTTCTACGAGTGAACACTTCAAGGAGAGAATGAAGACGATGGAATGCACTCATGCGGAATATCTATAATCATAACTGTCTACTAAGCGCTTACTATGTGCCAGGCACCACACTTGGCACGTACTCTCCTTTCTTCCGTTCAAGGCCTGAGTCCCTGGGTGAGGTTCTTCCGTGGCTGTTGGAGCGGCCCGGGGCTCAGTCCTCAGGGCGCCTGTGGCCCTGAGATCAAGTGGGGCCCCAGAGTCACTATCCATACCAACAACGTCCCAGACACCAGCCCAGGCTTCTGTCTGGTTTGATGCTTTCGTTGTTCCCATCTCCCCGGTCAGAACTGGGTCTCTGGGCCACCCGGAGCCCCCAGGGAGCTGGGAGAGTGAGTGCCCCTCCTCACAGCCTCTGTGGGGGGTGAGGCAGCAAGGAGGGGCCCTGAGGGGAGATGTGCAGGCCCCCGCCCTGCAGCAGTGCTCAGGCCAGGCCTTGCCCCCTGCGGAAGAGGAGGAAGTGACGCCAGCACAGAGGGGTGCCTGCCGGTGAGACTCTGGGCAGGCTGCTCCCCACGTCACCACTTCTGACCGCCCTGTGATTGCTACCACCCCCACGCGCCACCTGGACTCCATTTACTGAGCAATTCTCTTTCAATTGCCTCACCTTTTAAAACCTTTAATCTCATCCTGAGCCATAATATCAATGAAATCATAGTTTGGGCGTGTGTGTGGCAAATGGCAATGTCTCTTCCACAAAAATGACTTTCCCTTTCTTCCCTCTGGAAGAACTCTGATTTCTTTACCTGGCCATAGGGCTACTGGGAATAAAACCTTCCTGTCCTGGCCTCTCTTTCTGTTAAGTGTGGTTTTATATAGCTTATCTTGATCAATGAGATGTAAGCAGAAGGCATGAGTTAAAGGAGAGGAATGTCTGTTTCTCCTTTCCTGTTTCTGTTTTGCTTCCCGCCATTTGGAATGTAGGCATGATGGCTGGAGCTGCAGCAACCAGATTAGACCTTGAGGTGACCTTGAGAATGGAAGTCCTGTGCAGTAGAGTAACAAGATGGAAGGAGACGGGGCTTGATCTTGTGGAGTGCCATGCCACCCCTGACTTTCACCAAAGGAGAAGTAAGCTTTTTTCTTGTTGAAGCCACTGGTTTTTCGTTGTTGTCAATTGCAGTGAAACCTATTCCCAACTGATGCAATGTGCTAGAAATAGTTTTGAACATGTATTAAAATAAATGCCAAAGTGTTAACATCCTATAAGGTTCATGGTCACTGATGTCATTTTGGGGGCCCCCAGCAGAATGCTGCCAGACCTTAGGAAACACTGACATCCCACAAGTGGAAAATCCTTGAAAACTGTAAAGTGCTCCACAAATCTCAGGCGTGGTGCCCTTGGTCTTGTCCAGGCCCCAACACACAGAAGGTCTTGGGTCACACCTCCCTGGAGGTTGACAACAAGAGAACGGGGGCGCAGGACGAGACAAAGTCCTCCGCTTCCTGCCCAGGAGAGAGAACCAGCGCCACCTCTCCTTTCTCGGATGTGGTAACAACCCCAGAATTCACAGTGAAACGAATTTTATGATGTTTACCCGCAAAGCCGAGAGTCGGGGGTTCCAGTCATGGCCCCTGCTTTTGGTGACCTGTGTGACCTTGGACAACTTCCAATTCAACTGAGATCAAAGCATCAGCTCAACTCTTCCGACACTTACTGGGCCCTCGAGTGTCCTGGTGCGGATGCTTCGAGCCGGCTCCCGCCCTCGGGGAGAGGGTCGTCTGGTGGGGGCGGACTCGGCCCTGGGGAGTCAGGGGGAGAGGGTTAGAACCCAGACCTGTGCTCAGAAGGCGGTGTCTTCATCTGGGCTCCAGAAGTCGTCCCTGAAACAAGGATGTCAGGGCCAGGGTTTATTTGGGGCAGCACCCACGTTAACCTCCCCGTGCCTCAGTTCCCCGATCTATAATAGCAGCACCCCCGCCCCAGAGCACCTGTCGTGAGTTATCCACCATTGGTGCGCTGAGCTGCTCTCGGGAACCAGTTCCGCACGTCTCTCCCCAGCTCCCTGTCTGATGTCAAGTTGATTGGCCCTAGGGGGTGGCGGGAGTGTTTCCACCACGGAAACGGGCAAACGCCACAGATCAGGGGCTTTCCCCAGAGCTGGTCATTAAACGTTTACCCTCGTGCCCCTGATTGCTGTACAGGACGTACGCACGACAGTGTCTGCACACAGCACTCCACACGGGGGCCGCGATGCCTGTCACTGATCATTACAGGGCAGTGGGGTTCACACAGAGCCCAGGCCAGGGGCACTGAGGATGGGTTTACCCAACTCCACATCTTCCACTCCAGGCCGTGGCTAATTCCTGCCATTTTCTTTGAACCTCAGAGTCTCTGCCAGCCTAGAAGAGCACATCCAAAGGGCAGGATGACCCCATTCCTGTGCAAAAATAGATCCATTCTTTGCTATCGGCCAAACACCACAGTTTCTATTCAAAAGCAACAAGTTTCAGCAGAAGATACCTTTGCGTTCCTGCTCTAGCTGGACACTAAAATCTGTCACCGCTCCCCAGCCCTGTGACGTCAAACAAGTCGCTTGACCTCTCTGTGCCTCGGTTTTCTCCTCTGTAGAGTGGAAATGACAGCAGCATCAGAAGATGGTGCTTGATAAGTTTACTGTTACTGACAACACCTGTTTTGAACACCGACGGTGCCCTCACCCTGAGTGTGCGTCACGCTTAGAGTTCTCCCCGACACACAGCCGCTCCATGGCTGTTTCAGACACGGTCCCCTATAGCTGTTTGGAAGATGCACAACCGAGGTGCAGAGAGTTCTGGAGGTCTAGCGGAGGTGGGACCCCACCCCCAGCCCTGATTTGTGCCTCCCCCCTTTCCCCACTGAGAGGCTGCCAGCTCCAAATAACTTCTGGGTCCCCTCCAGCGGTAGCCTCAGGAGTCAGTGGCTCGGACAATTGCAGTTTCTTTTCTCTTTTCAAAGGGGGATGGCCCTGGAGGCCCTTTGAAAGAGCTGCGATTACATCTTCATTTGTGGGTAATGGGATTAGCATGGCCCTGGGGGAAGGGCCACGGGCAGGGAAGCTTCTGGGGTTGGCAGGGCTGCCCTGGGAGGCCGGGAAGAGTGGCTCCAGGCTACCCAGCCCCTCCACACTGCCAGGCTCCCAACACGGCGGGGGATGTGGGGGGGTACCCCATGCCCACTGATGGACGCAGGGACCGGAAAATGGAATTAGCCCCATACCAATGCACCGAGCGCTGGCTGCCTTGCCCAGCCCAGACTCCCCCGATCATCAAAGATCTCTGAGCCCAGAGATGCCAGAAATTGCTCTCTGGGAACAATGATAATGAGATAAAGGTTGAGTTTGTGTGTGTGTGTGTGTGTGTGTGTGTGTGTTGGAAAGGGCAGTCTATTTGTGGCTTCAGCCTCCAGATATCCCATCCAGGCGACCTCTCCCAGGCCAAGAGCTGCAGAAAGAAACCAAGCCAGGAGACCCGAGCCTGCTGAGTAGCCCTGTCTGAATCGGCTGCGTACAGTTCTTAACAGTCCTACTGATGAGGATTTTAGGCTGATTAATTTTAAAACTGCAAATGAGAAGCAGGCTCCGAGGACTGGAGTTTGCTTGCCCTTTGTTGGGAAACATTTACATTTGTAAGGGAAACCTCCATCTGTAAAGATGCCTCCCTCTCTGTGCCAGGAAGAAGGGGGATGGTCTTATCTCTGGAAACTCTTAACGGGGAAAGCAAGGATTTAAGTTGGTTACTGTCTGGCAACCTCATGTAACTGATTTAGGTTGGTGGCTTCTGGCCTTTACTTAATCCGATTTGATTCTTATCTAAAAGTTGTGGGACCACCCAATGGCGAAACCCCACCTGCACTGATACCATTTTAACTTTTTTACATGTTCTTTCCTTTGTCTTGTAAAGAGATGGCTCACATACCTATGCCTTAAATTTAGCCTTACTCTCCACCCATGTTGGCAGCAGTAGCGGCAGCAGCAGCAACATGCCGGTACCAGCTCAGCCTGCCCATGGGTCCTGCCCCCATGCCAGCAGCAGCTCTGACTGCCCGTGGGCCCTGTCCCCACGCAGCAGAAGCTCTGACTGCCCATGGGTCCTGTCCCCACGCTATTCCATACTATTCTCGAAATAAAAGAGCACTACTGCCAGATCTTAAGAGTCCAAGAAGTCTTTCTTTTGACTCCTCGGCTCACCGACCCCGCATCACTACTATATGCCAGGCCCGGCGGTACTTACGGGGGATGCACACCTCAGCCCACAGCAAAGTTCCTCGTAACCGGCTTCCGCGCCAGGCTTTGCTGGGAGAACTCAACGTGCGTTATTTCAGACAATTCTCCGCGCTCTCCTGGGAGGCGGGGACCAGCCATCCCCGGACGAGGTGCACACTGTCCCCATTTCACACAGGAGGGGGCTCAGGTTTCGGACTATCTGGTGCAGAAATAGGCCCTCTAAACTCACCCCCAAATCAGGGGCTTTGCAGACCACTAGAAAGATTTGCCTCTTGGTGTAACGCTGTTAACACATCACGTATTTATTTAATATTTTTCTTGAAATTGCCTCTTTTAAAAAATGGATTATTTTCCTAACTTTTCATTTTGACAAATTTTAAACCTACTAAACAGTTGCATAAATGAACAGCCCATGCCAGATGTTAACATTGGCTGTATCGGCTTTCTCTCTGTGTATACACAATGTATATTTATATACATACGTGTACATATGTACGCATAGATAGCTATAGTTACACACATGCAGTCACATTGTTATATACGTGTGTGCACGTATATGATGTGTATACATGTATCTACTTTTTGGTGAGCCATTCGCAGCCATCAATGACACTTGAGTTCCAATGACGTCAGCATCTACGAGAACAAGGACATTCTCTTACACGACCACAGTAATGATTATCACACCCAGGAAATTTAACATGGATTCAATTCTATTATCTAATGTATAATCCACATTCACATTTCCCCCCAATTAACCCAATAACGCCCCTTAGAGCCCTTTTTTTCTTTAAAGCCAGGATGCCATCAAGAACCACTGCTTGCATTTACTTCCTGTTTCTCCGAGATGAAATTGAAAGCAAACTGAGGAAGGGGACTCTCCCCCCATGTGGCTACACGGATGCCTCGTCCGCATCCCACAGTGACTCACCTCTCTCGTGGGCGACGTCTCCTGGGAAGCCCTGCCTGCGCCTCACAGAGTCAGGCCAACGAGAGGTTAGGTCCCCAGCTAGTAACTTGAGGAAGGTCCTGGATTCAGTTTCCTCACTTGTCAAGTGAGGGTGTCACTAAGTCTGGGCTTCTGCCGGAAGCATGGGGGACACACTCCCCAACAGTCCTCTCCCCTCCTCTCACTATCCCACCCCTGATTTTGTTCAGACCGGAAGTGACCCCCTGCCCGTGAGACACTGATGGATCTGGGCCCGCCCTGGCTGATGCCTTTGCTGGGTGCTCACTTTCTCAGCCTCTCTTGTAGCTACAGTTGGCCAGGGGACCAATCTAGCCAGTGAGGCATAAAGGCAAATCTTCCAAGATGTCTGCCTCTGGGTACCTTCACCTTTGCTAATAAAAAAAAGAAACCCCTTCAGGCAATGCCCCTCCTTCTCCTTTTTTCTGACTTCCTGTCTTAAACTTGGTTGTGATGCCTGGAGCTATAGCAGCCATTTTGTTATCATAAAGCAGCACACATTAGGACAATGAGCCAACTGTCTGAGGATGAAAGAGCAGACAGATGGGAAGAGCCTGGTTCCACAATGGCAAAGTTCAGTTGCCGCTCCAGGCTTGAACAGTCACCTCCCACTTCTCCTTGTGGGAGAGAAGCACATGTCTTTATTGCTTAAGCTGCTATCAAAAGCATTCCTAATTGCTACTTTCAGAGGCTTTTAAGAAACTTCCAGACACAGTGGAAAGTATAAGGCACATAGGGCCAGACACAACTGGGTCCAAACATCAGAGGCAGACTCTAATTAGGTCCATGAGCTCGGGTCCGTTATTTAACCTCTCTGAGTCCAAATGTCTTAGCTACGATGAAAAAGGAAAAAAAGAAAGAAAGAAAAAGAATCTCCAGGCATGCCGTAAGGCTGGAAAGACATACTCACACACCTGTATTTCCTCAACAGCCCATTCCACAGATCTTTGTTGAGCACCTATTCTGCAGCATTCACTCAGTAACTAGTTAAGGACGCCCACGGCGCTCCAGGACTGTTTTAAGCCCGCAGGGTCTCTCCGTGAAACAGACGCAGTCCTTCCTCTCCTAAACTTGCATTCTGCAGTCTCCCCAGGTTTCAGTCACACGCCAGCAAGGTTGCTCAGCAGGCAAGATCGTTTCCATTTGCAGAGATGAGGACAGCGAGGCTCAGAGCTGATGGACTGGCCCACGCGGCCCCAGCCTGCCCGCGGCGGAGCAGAGTGCAGCCGGGACCCGGGCGAAGGCGGAGCTGCTGTCACCGCTGTCGCTGCTGTCGCCAGGTCTATCCCGCACTACACAGACGCGTCACAGCAATTTTGCAGCTGTCACACGCTCCGGAGGAAAGACAACGCGTTTCCAGCGCCTTCTGGAAATGTGTTTCTGATTTCGACCTCATTTTATCAGATCCGTAAAATGGATTGTCTGGAGAATGGACAGGCTCGGGGCGCGTTACGAGCCAATACCCTTTGCTCTCAACTTCTCAGGCCCGATGGGAGACTGCAGAGAGCCGGCGGCCGGCTGGTGAGGGCTGGCGCGGGCACGCTGTCCTGCACACTGTCTGCACCCTTCTTCAGCTCTGCAGGGAGGCTGCCCCACCCCACATTCCACGGCCGGGCTCCCCTCTCTGACCAGGGGAGAGCAGGAGAGAACCCCACTCTCTAGAACTTCTACTAGAGGTCAGACACTGTCACTACCTACCTCATTTTATCCTCAGGTCAATTGTGGGAGATGGGTGTCATTCATCCTATTTTACAGACGGAGAAACCTGAAATGTGCTGCCTGGGACCCCCGCCGCCACAGGGAAGCCGTGCTGAAAATTCTGCAGCTTAGGAGCCTTAGTCTGCGGGGGTACCCGCGGGGCGTAGGGCAGACAGAAGGAGAAAGGAGACGCGTTTTTGAGAATAAAGCAAAACCCAGTTACAGCCAGATGCCGCGGAGGTTTCCCTGTCATGAGCCGGGCCTGCTTCCCCTGAGCCTCCATGGCTCCCATCGCACAACGTAAGCAAGGCCCGTGCCGGTGCCCGACACGAGGAGGGGAGGACGGAGCACACGGGCCCGGGCATCAGGATTCTCTGCGAGGGAGCCGGAGCTCCTGGGAAACCCCGACTTCTCCAGGCCTCAGCCTCCCCTTTTGTAAAATGAAGGCTGTTAGATTCCTAGCCTCAATCTTCTCTCAACTCGAACACTCTCTCCAGAGCTAAGATGACTGGACTTTCCCCACCCTGTATAAAAATTCCAAAGTCTGGCCTAAGACACCTTCTTATCCACCTGCAATAGAGCAAGCAGCTTAACAAACCATCGGGAATCAACCTCACCCATGCACAGATGACAATAAAAGTCACACTCACGTGGTATTTACCAGATATTCATCACCCCCATTTAACAGATGAGCAAACTGAGGCACAGAGAAGCTTAGCGACTTGCCCAATGAGCCACAGCTACCAAGCGGCACCGCCTGGCTCAGAGTCCATGCTGCTAACCATTGCACTGGGCCTGCTTCCAATGTGGTGTCCGCTGAGTGCTAGACCAGGGGCCGAGATCTCACACGAAGGGTTTCTCGCTGATCTCCCCAGATGGGAAGCCCTTGCCGTCTCCCCGATTTTCACGGAAGGCACCTGATGCTTACACGGGAGGCTGAGCCTGAACGAGGGTCTCCCCTGCAAGTTTCGTCTTCGTGTCCTGAAAGATGGGCCAGTACGCAGGCCGACTTGGGCTGGAATCTCTGCTCTTCCACCCCCACCCAGCTCTGTGACTGCAGGAAGGTTGCTAAAGCCCTCTGATCCTAAGTTTTCCCATTCTGGCATTTCTCTCATGGAGCAACGGGAAATGTAGTTCTTTATGCTTTGCCTCAGGGAACGAGAGAAAAACTCCCTTGAATTACTGCTTCCAGGGAGGCTATCAGGCGGGGGTCTGAGGAAATACACATGTTTGCGTCAGGCATTCCCTTGAAGCGAGTGGAGCCCGGGCTGGGCGCCTCTGCTTAAGCCACCACCTGCCTTCGAGGATCTGAGGGCAGCCAGTCTCCTCCAACCCTGACCACGTCACTCCAGCCTGCCAGGGTGCCTGGAATGCCACCATAATGCACTGCGGTGCCCAGCGTCTCCTGACCCAACCCCCAAATACTCGCAGAGGACTGACGTCTGAAGATGCAGAGTTCCTGAGAAAAAGACCCACTCTCGTCTATCGCCGGCTCCCTCTGTGCTGGGCTGTGCTGAGAGCCTGGCCTGTATTACCCTCAGAGGGAGCTGGTACCCCCCTATTTTATGGCGGAGGAAACAGAGGCCCCCAGAGATTATTCCCATACACTCCGGTGGTGCCGTGATGGAGGGCGTCATCGTCCCTGCCAAACCATAAGGCAGTAGTTGCTCAATGTGTCCAGGCTTTGACCTTGAGGCTGTGACCTTGAGACTGTGGGCTCCTGGAGACCAGGACCACATCTGATCCACATTTATATCCCATAGCAAGGCTTGGTACATCGTGGGTGCTCAGTAAGTGTTCACTGAATGAGTGAATGAATGAATGAACGAGCCCCCTGCATCTTGTGGCTGTGAGACCATCTGCTCACCACACCCACTTCCTCTTCCTCCTGGGCACTCAGCCGGACTACATTTCCCAGCCTCCCTTGCAGTTCTGGCCAATGGAATATGGGGAGACATCTGTGCACCGTTTCCAAGGCTGGCCCATAAACCCTTCAGCGAATCCTCCTCCCTTCCTTTCCTCCCATTGTCTAGTCATGCAGAGGACCCAGCAGAGAATTCAGTGGCTGGAGGGACAGTGGAACCACAAGACAGAAGGAGGCTCGATGGCTGAGTCAGCACCTGCAGGAAGGCTGCGCAAGAACCTGCACTGGGCTGTTACTCTGCCAAGAAATAATCTTCCACCGTGCTAAGCCCCAGAGGCATAGAGGTCGATGCCGCAGCATTAGGCTCCCACGGCTGGGAGAGGAGCTTGATGAGAACGCTCCTCCCAGACCCAGAGGCTCTCAGGGTTGGAAAGGACCTTGGACGTCACAGAGGCAAAGTTCCCACCCGGTGCAGGGACCCCTTCCCAACATCTCTGCCCACGGTCCTCCCAACCAGGTTTGCACACCCCCTGCGATGGGAGGCTCACTCCTCCTGGAGGCGTCATTGTCTGTCTGTGGACTGCCTTGACTGCGGGAAGAGGCTTCCTGACCCCAAGCCCTGCCTCCTATCCTTCTCCCTCACTGATCTGCCCCTTGGCACCCCCACAGAGACAGCAGGCTTCTCCTTCTTACACATGGTTGAAGGTGGAGACCAGGTCCTCCTGGCTGACTTCTTATTTCTTCATTCAACGAGTCCATCCACCGTTCCTCCCAGGGCATGGTCTGCAGCGCCTGCCCGTTTCTGTCATTTCCTGTGGACTAGGGAGGCCTGCTTCTCTTTGGCTCTGTCCCTGGCAGTGGGCGTGGTGGGAAATCACCATGATAACATTTCCCGAACCACCTCCCGTGTGGTGCTTGGCCGCCTTCATCTCCTTTCCTCCTCAGAACAACCCCATGGGATGTGCATCTTTTACTGAAGAGATAACTGAGGTTCCGAGAGGCCACACAACTCGCCCAGAGGACTATAACTAGGAAGTGGCAGCACGGGGTTCAAATCCAGGTGTGCCTGACACTGAAGCCCCAGGGCCCCTCTCAGGTGGCGAGGAGCAGCCCCCGGCCCAGAGAGCAGCACATAAAGGGCCGGGCCCAACAACACTGGCCTGCAGGTGGGGCATGGGCTCCGACGTGAGGCCGCCCAGGCCCACATCCTGTCCACTTTGGCTAACCTGGCCACGTCCCAGGAGGGCTGTGGCTCCTCCCTGGGCACCTGGGAGGCCGGGGTTTCGGGGGGAGCAACCAAGGTCCCTGCTGTGGCTGCTCCCTGTGTCCGAATCGGTTAAGGGAAGCCCAGCGTCTGGCAGGGCCAATTGCTGAGCGGACCTCTGCTGCCTGGGAAGTTGCTAACACATGTCCTTAATCCGACCTGCCGACCGTTTGCCAGGCGCTGGGACGCATGAGCTACCCCGAGCGCCTGCTGAGTGCAGACAGTAGGACCCCAACCCAGTGGTCCTGTGTACCTACTGCGTGCCGTGGGCTCACGCACATCATTTTATTTCATCCTCACAAGCCAGATAGGTAGATAATACTATGCCCGCTTTCCAGATAGGGAAACTGAGGCTGAGAAAAGTGAAGTCATCCGTGTCCACAGCCAGGGGCAGGAGAGAAGAGGTGTGTTCACACTCAGGCAGACCCAGGTTTAAATTCCGTGTCCCTTCTGGACACACCCCCCCAGCCTTCTGGTTAGGAAAGGTTTCTAAGCGGCGTCTTCCCTCTCCCCTGACACCTCACACACCACAGGCCCCGTCTGGATTGTGGGACCATATGACAGCAGCCCCCACTGGATGGTGAGCTTTGTGCGGGCAAGGATGGGTGCGATGAACACATCTGCTCCCATAGCTGGCGCTCAGGAGGGGGCTCAGGACACGCTGAGTGAATGAGACTCCAGATGTCAGCTGTGGGGAGGGCGAGAAGGCGAGAAGGACTGGGGGGCACAGGAGGGGAAGCAGCAGGAAGAGTAAAATGGCGAAAGATATGGAGAGAACGCCAATAAGAAGGCAAGTCTGGAAGGGAAATGAGTTGCAATAAAAGCAAGAGAGATAAGAGAAACAGAAAGGCTTTCAGCAAAGGGAAGACCTCAGTGTCCACAGAAGAAGAGACAAAGCTGCCCAGAAAAGCAGGGAGCCATCTTGGCGGATAGTGAGCTCACTGTCCCTGGAGGTGTGCAAGCAGGGCTACATGTACCTGTGACTGGGAAGTGCTAGGGAGGATTCGTGCCTCCCAGAATGGCTTCATAGGCTTCTCAGACTCCCAAAAGAAGGAGGCTCTGATCACGATAAGCACCCCTCTGACCCATAGTCACACCTACAGTGTTGTCCCACATCTCTCATGGAACTTCCAATGGAAGGAGAAAAATCCAGAATTGTAAGCTCAAAGCTGCTCTTCTTAGTTGACTTAGGTGCTCTGTCCTTGACCCCAAACTCTCCTAAATCCAGATGGAGGCCAGGCGAGATCACGACGAAGATGGCACTGCACCGTTAGAGGATCAGGATCAGATCTAACGTCCTCCGCCACATTCAGGGCCAGCTGTGGCCTGTCCTGGTCCCTCCCCAGCCTCCTCCCCCTCCACACCCCCAGCCAAGCTCCACAGAAGCCTGGGTTAGCCCCAGCCAGTCGCTCTCCTCCCTGACCACTGGGCGGGCAGAGGATGAAGGCTGACCCTGGAAACGGGTGTCACCTTGGACTCTCTGTCTGGCCCCAGTCTAGATGCAGTTTTCTTCAGCTGAGGAAATCCCCAAAGAGGCTTGCAGCTGAGGTCTGTCTTCCAGCAGCTGGGGGTCTCGGCGGCGCATCACCGGATCCACCATGTTGAGCGATTTTCCAGCTCTGTGACCTCAGCCAAATTGCCTAACCTCTCTGAGCTTCAGTTTCCTCAGCCACAAAATGAAATGAGCAGCGGTTATCAAACTTTTTGGTCTCAGGACCCCTTTGCCCTCTTAGAATCTGTTGAGGACCCCAAAGAGCTATTGTTGGTGTATATTATATCTACCGACACTTAGAAATTATAACTGAAAATGTTTTAGAGTATTTTTATTAATTCATTTAAAAATAATAACAGAGGCTGGCCCCGTGGCCGAGTGGTTAAGTTCGCACGCTCTGCTTCAGCGGACCAGGGTTTCACTGGTTCAGATCCTGGGCACAAACCTAGCACCGCTCATCAGGCCACGTTGAGGTGGCGTCTCACATGCCACAACTAGAAGGACCTGCAACTAGAACACACAACTATGTACCAGGGGGCTTTGGCGAGAAGGAGGGAAAAAAAAAGAAGATTAGCAACAGATGTTAGCTCAGGTACCAATCTTTAAAAGAAATAAAAAATAAAAATAGTAATAACAAACGTCTGACATGTTCACATAAATAACATATTTTCAATTTCCAAAAATCAAAATCAGTGAGCAGAGTGCATTGTCTTATATTTCTGCAAATCTGTTTACCACCTGGCTTCCTAGAAGACCCTGGAACACTCACGTCCACTTCTGCCTTCACTGTGTTGCACTAGGCTGTTTGGAGATTATGAGGATGGCCTGGCCTCACAGACACCTAGTTAGAAGAGGGAGAAGCATTTTAGTAGGCTTCTCAGATAATTTCTTTTTTCTTTTTGTGAGGAAGACTGGTCCTCAGCTAACGTCTGTTGCCAATCTTCCTCTTTTTGCTTGAGGAAGATTGTTGCTGAGCTAAATCAGATAATTTCTTGATACAACACAAATCTTGAAAAGCGACAGTGTTTTAACAGTTGTGATGTAGAATCTGAAAATCCATCGGTGACCTTTTTCTTCTCTGCAACGTGAAAATCCGCTGGGAGCGTGCACGCTGAATGGGTCTTTTCCGCGAGGTGGTTTGGAAACATCACACGGGCGTCATTTGCAAGATGTTGGTTCACTGACTTAGAAGATCTCCCAAACGTTGGCGCGTTTAATTGCACCACACCAAAAAGTCACACTCCTTCATCCACCCCCACCCCCAGTCTCATCTCACGGCCAAAAGAGGCTCCGAGTATCCGGGAGCAAGCTTGCAAGGGTGGACACAGCTTTGCCAAAATTCCAAATTTTGTCAAAAGCACAAACCTTCTCATTGGCCACAGATGCTGTGAGCTGTTTGCCCTGAAGTGAAAGGCTCACTTCATTCATTTTCAAAAATTTCTGCCCCCAGTCCACGCCCGCGTGACCAGGGCCAGCCTGTCAATCATTCTTTCTGCTGAGCAGCGCTTCACGTCGTGGGGCGGGCTGGCTCACAGCTCTGCCACAGCCTGGCCGCCCTCCCTCCAGGCAACAGTCAGTCCAGCCTGCAGCAACCTGCCTTGTGCACACGGCCATTTTGTCACGCAGAACATTAAAAAGGGGTGTACTTGGCCGTGAGATTTAATAAAATTAATTAATTTGGCCATTTGACTGTGAGTGCAGAGCGGGGAACAAGCAGTGACCGTCAGCACAGTTTGGGGCCGGCGCCTCCCCGCCAGCTGAGGAATCAGCTTTGCTCACGAGTGGTTTTGCAACGTCAGTGGCACGTTGAAACACAGCTTAGTGTCAGTAGTAAGATTAATATTAGGATGCTCTATAGTGTTAGTGTTATTATGAACATAGTTTTTACCTTGCAGACCTCAGGGAACCCCCCAGGGGTCCGTGGGCCATTCTTTGAGAACCACTGATATAAAAAGAGGAGTATGGAACTTGAAGTCAGACCAGAGTTAGAATCTTAGATCACACTAGCTGTGTGACGTTGAGCCACGTGCTTAACCTCTCTGAGCCCCAATTTCCTTATCTATAAAATGGGGATTATGTCACCTGTCTCACAGGGTCATCTTGAGACTCAAATGAAACAATGTCAGTGAAAGTGCCTGGTGAGGTGCAGGGTATGTAGCAGGCTCTTCGTAAACATACCTTCACTTCTGTTATGGACTGAACTGTGCCCCCAAAATTCCTGTGTTGCAGCCTCAACCCCTAATGTGACTGCATTTGGAGATGGGCCTTTAAAGAGGAGATTACGATTAAACAAGGTCATAAGGGTGGAGCCCTGATCCTACTGGACTGGTGTCCTTATCAGAAGAGGAAGGGACATGAGCGACCTCTCCCTCCCCTCCGCCCCCCCAAGCACAGAGGGAAAGTCAGGTGAGCACACAGCGACGGGTCACCGGCTACCAGCCAGGAAGACAGTTCTCCCCAGGAACGGAATTTGCCAGCACTGGGGCGTGGACTGCCAGCCTCCAGGACTGCGAGGGAACAAATGGCCATTGTCCAAGCCCCTCTGTCTGTGGACCCACCCTCCCCACACCCTCGCCTCTTAAGGTCCTTGTACTGTTGGATCCTGCGGTTTGAAAGTCCTCCCCTGGCTGGAAAGAGCTGGGCGCGAGCAGATCAGGCAATGTTAGCAGCTCTGTTCCCAGGGAGCCCTTGGGCAGAGCTCCCGCCTCAGGGATCAGGCCTGGAAGGCGATTTCTGATGAGAACATTCCAAGATGCCAGTGGAAAATCCGGAGGCTGGGCGTTGAGAACCAAAAGGGGGAGAAGGCAATTTTCTAGTCGATCTTCTAAAACAATAAACAGTGGAAAGGATGCCAGGATGGGAGTTTTAACGACCACAAGCCGGAGAAAATCAGCTTCAAGTCCTAAAGCCAGCGGGCAGACACACCAAGGCAGACCTGCCACATGGGGACCCCGGCAGCCCCCCTGATGGTGATGACGGCGGTGGGGGTGACCATGGCGGTGGTGATGACGATGGTGGTGGTGATGGTGGAGGAGGTGGGGTGATGACGGGGGTGGCACTGATGACAGTGATGATGATGGTGATGAAGATGATGCTGATACTGATCGTGATGATAGTGACAATGATGTCACTGATAATGATGATAATGATAGTGATGATGATGATAGTGACGGTGACAGTGATGACAGTGATGACGATGGTAATGAAGACGATGATGCTCATTGTGATGATAGTGGAAATGACGGCAATATGATAATGGTAACTATAGTGATGAGATGACGGCAATGATGATAACAGTGATGATGATGACGACGACAATAAAACTTATTTCTTTGAAAATCAACTACATGCAAGGAACTGTGCTAAATGCTTTACATGTGTCTCCTCATTTGATGAGAGGGAATACCCAAGAGATAGGCATAGTATACCCATTTTACAGGTAAGGAAACTGAGCCCAGAGAGGCTGAGTAACTTGCCTGAGGGTACACAGCTGGTAAGTGGCTGAGCTGTATTATTTCCATCTCCCCTAATAATAATTCATTTTCTTTTCTTTTCCTCATTTTGTTATCGGGACTACACCCAGGCTAGTGACAGACTGTGATCAGGGTTTGGGGTTGTAGGAAAAGGAAGCTGAGTAACTGGCACAAGGTCACAGAGCCTGTCAGCGGCCAGGCCAGGATGTGGTTCCAGATCTCTGCTCTGAAGCTCCATCTGCCTCAGGAGCTTGGGGCCGACATGAGGGTGTGCGGCCACATTGGAAGCACCTGCCAGTTGACTTCCAGGATCCAGGGGACTCTGCGCTCCCACCCCCTCGGGAGCCAACAGACAGAAGCAGGTTGATGGGCCCTGAGGACGGAGGATGCTAAGCAAGGTGCCTGGGCCCCCCTCCCCCTCCCACCACCCTGTCCAGTCCCAGGCCAGCCTTCGGAGAATCTCTGCCAAAAGTGGACTGTAGCCCACCCAAGGGGGCGGCCTTGCCCCAGACGTCCACTGGAAGCGAGAGAATCTCACTGCTGGGGGGCTCAGCCGAGACCCGACGTGGGGATGGCGAGGGAGGGGACAGGGGCTGGCCATCTGCTTTAACCCCCACCCCGGCTCTGTGGGACGGGCGTTCCCCTCAGGGACTGAGACTCAGAGAGCTTGTCACCCCTGCCCGAGGTCTCACAACGAGAGAAGTGAGGAGCCAGAACTGGCAGCTGGGACGGGGTACTCCCGAGCCTTCTCTTACGGTTGGAGAGGTCAGATTTTTCTGGAAGCAGCCGCTGCAGATTGGGGGCTTGGGGGTAGGAGAGGAAGCCCCTACCCCTAACCCACATTCAGGCAGCTGGCAGGCAGGGACCTGACCCCTCATTATGTCCCAGGCCTTGGCGGAGGCTCCTGGCTCCTCCCCACGGCCTCTGCAGACAGGGGAGAGAGAAATTAGTCGGTCTCTGTGACCAACAGGAATTTGATGCTCAGAGAGGTTAAGTGGCTGGGTGAGGTCACACAGCAGCTGTGTGGCCATGCTAGGGGTCAAGGGTCTAGGCAATCCTTTCCTGCAATGACAACAGTAGCAGCAGTGCTCACACTGGTCTCTCTACTGTCGGGGGTTAACTCACCCAGTCCTCTCAACAGCCCTAGTCGATGGTTATTATTACTCTCAAGGTGCAGAGAGCCTGGGGACACACTAGGAAGTGGGGGCTGGGGTTTGAGCACTGGATCTGGGCCCTCTCGTTACTTGCCGGTCCCTTCTGCCTTCTTTGATCAGCCCTATGGCCACTTTGCAGCCGTGTGGGGCCGATCTTTTTTAGCTCCAATGTGCAACACCGCTGTACAATGGGGATACTGAGGCAAAGGTCACCTTGCTGGAGAGACGCAGAGCTGGGATCTGAACCCAGGCCATCCAGCTTTGGGCCCACGTTCCTAAGCATTAGGCAACACTGCCTCCCATGACTTCCCATGACACTTAGACTAGAATGACCTCCCTCATTCTAGAGGGAATGGCCCTGACACACTGCCCCTCTCTGGCCTTGACCTCTACCACACAACCCTTGCTCTCTGCAAGCCAGACAAGCTTGTTCTTGCCTCAGGCCTTTGCACTTGCTGTTCCCTTTGCCTGGAATGTGCTTCCTCTGGTCCTTCTCCTGGTGGCTCCATCTCACTGTTCTGGCCCCAGCTCACGTCACCTCCTAACAGAGCCTTCTCTGATCCTCCCCAGCCGCTCCAGAGTCCTCTCTGCCGTAGACCCTGCTTTACCTTCCCCAGCAGCGTCACCACCTGCAGGCGTCTTGTCTCTGTTTACTTAAGGGCTGTCTGTGCCTCCTTCTCCCTGGGGTAGGTCTGTCTTGTCCATTCACAACCCCCGGAGACTGGCAGTATGCCCGGCACATAGTAGGACCTCAATGAACATTCGTCCGATGTATGTGGAGTTTGGGGAACGCTGTGGTCTGAGTGTTTGCGCCCCCCCAAACTCTTCCATTGAAATCTAGCCCCCACAGGATGAGGAGCCGGGGCCTTTAGGCAGAGCCCTCGTGAATGGGATCACCACCCCGTCACAGAGACCCAGGGACGCCCCTCGCCCCTTCACCCTGTGAGGTTACGGAACTCGGACTTCCAGCCTCCGGACAGTGAGGAATAAACGTCTGTTGCTCATAAGCCACCCAGCCCACGGCATCCGTCCCAGCAGCCCAGATGGACCGGGACAGGAAGGTGTTGCTGTCCCATTTTATTGATGAGAGATTGAGGTTCAAGTGGGGTGTTAGTTGGGTGACCAACCGACCTGATTTGCCCCAGACTTTACTGCTTTTAACCATGGACTGAGCAAACTGGGATGGCTGGTCCCCTCTCTTGCCCTCCCTGCCAGATGGAGCCAGCTTGCTGGGCACAATCCATCCTTCCCCAGCCAGCCCCACTAGGGAGGAAGCCTGGAAGAGCAAGGGAACAGCACACAAGACTGCTCAGGTTCTGAGGAGGGAAAAAAGAAAAAAGAAAGAAAACTCTGACCGTCACCACCAGGCAGCCCTCTCTCCTGCTCAGCAACAGCCCAGCCTCTTCCCCCAGACCACGTGAGACCACCTCTGCTGTCCGCACCTGACACTGGGAGGCGCCGAGGCTCTGAGGGGCTGTCTCCGCAGGCGGAAGTTACGCAGCTTGAGTGGCAGAGCAGCCAGGACCTGAACCACGACTTCCTGCCACTAATGTGGGTGTGCTTTCCACACCCATACACACACCCACTGTTACACGCAGGCAGCCGGCTGTGAATGTATGGACAGCACTGCAGGGGCATCAAAGGATGAAGCCCTGCCCTGCTCGCCTGCTAAGGAAGCAGCGGTCCAGAGAAGGGAAGGGAGGAGATGGCCACGTGGGTGACCAACTCGTCCCCATCCCCCTGGCGTTAGTGTCCCGGGAACCGCTCATTCCCCGCAAACCGTGAGATGTATGAAGTGGCTGCTGTCTTACGCCTTTGTGTTGTGGAATGATAAAAGATAACTAAACAACCCTCTGTGTGAGCGCCTCTGTGCATCTCCTGAGAACAAGGACGTTCTCGCAGATGACCCCCACGTGGTCATCAAGGTCGGGACATTTAACACGGCACATAGGATTATCTCGTCCACAGTCCTCATGCAAATTCCTCCAACTGCCCCGATAATGCCTTTTCCAGCCTTCTTTTCCTCCAATCCAGGATCCTTTTAAACGAAGTTGCTTCTGTTGGCCCGGGACATCCTCATACGACGGAGGAACAGGAGCGCTGTCATACATGAAACCCATCGCTTACCCGAGCAGCTCAGAGGATGCAGGCTGGGCGTCCTCCAGGCCAGGGACCCGCCAGCTCCCCGAGGTGGGCAGCTCTCGGCCGGGAAGCCCTGGGAAAGCAGAGGAGCTCACAGACTCACAGAATGGGGTCGGTTTCCTGATCTCACCCCAACTCGTTCTGTGACCCTACGTGTGGGACCCAACCCCAGAGCCTCAGTTTCCCACCTGCAAAAACAACTGCTTCCCAATGGACAGGAGAATCCGTCCGCGTGGGGCTGCGGGGGGCAGAGAGCGCATGAGGCGGGCGTTCAATCAGTGGGGTTTTCATCCCTCCTTCCCGACAAAGTGTAAGTGTGATGGGTGAGCTCCATACATGTGGGCTCAAGAAACCCTCAGCACCCACAAGATGGGGAAACAAGCTTTTAAAGAAAATTGCACATTCCAGGGACCACACTGGCTTCTCTGCCTAAATGCACCACACTAGGCCCCAGTGTTCCCACCCCACCCTCCCCATAAGTGTTCACTGACCAGAACACCGGTGCATGAGTGGCTGTCGACAGACATTCAGGCCACAGGGGTGAATGCACGTGCTTCCAGCACGGAGCCTTCCAGATCACGCCCCTCTTGGAATCTGACGTGTGGCCCACCCTCTCCCCTCCCCCCACCTGCCTCCCGGGGGTTTCCGCTTATGCATCCACTTTGGGATTTGGCTGCTCTACCTGTCGGTCTCCTGCACGGCGCCCTGTAGAATTCATAAAGGGACCCACAGGCTGACCGCCACGTGGCAGCGGGCAGCAGGAATGACAGGGCCCGCTGCTGTGAGCAAGGCCCTTAGCAAAGATGAAAGGCCCCATCCTTTCATTGATGGCGATTGCCCGGAGAACCCTTGGGGCTGGAATAGGAGCCCCCCAAAATTTGTGTGAAGGCGCCAAGCCCAAGGAAGGCGCCTGCCAGGAGGGCAGGCACAGCCCTGGCCCAGGTGTCCCCAGATGGGAGCTCGTGCTCGCCCCACCCGCCGGGGCACGGAGTCACCCCGTCCAAGAGGCACGCCATCGAGGCTCAGGGAGTTTACGGGCCTCACCTGAGGTCAGAGCGCTGGACTCAAACCCAGGCCCACCCATGCTGAGGCCAGGGTCGGTACCCCGGGGCTTCCCTCGTGTGCTTTAGCATCTGGGCTCAGGAGCCGGACGCCTGGGTCCAATCCCAGCTCCACTCCTCCTTGTGTGATGTTGGGCTATCTGCTGGGACATCTGGGACCTCAGTTTCCCCATCTATAAAATGGCAACTACAATAACAGCTTCATGAGAGGGACACTGTAAAGGGCTGATAACAGGGCCCGCCCTGCAGTCACTGCTGCTGCTTCATTTCATCCTCAACCAAGACACTGTCCCAGCATCACCAAAGGTCTCTAGACAGAAGCAACGTGGCTTTGTTTTCACTGAAGTCAAATTCACATCGCGTGAAATGATCAGCTTTAGGGTGTGCAGTCCGGTGGCACTGCGTGTGTTCACAACTTGTGCAACCATCACCACTATCTAGTTCCGGGACATTTCCTTCATCCCAAAGGGAAATCCGTACTCATTAACCAGTCACTCCCACCTGCCCACCCCCCAACCCCCAGCAACCATGAATCTGTCTTCTGTTCCCATGGATTTGCCTGTTCTGGACATTTCCCATAAACGGAATCATACAGTATCTGTCCTTTTGCATCTGGCTCCTCTCACTTGGCATCACGTTTCACAGGTCATCCACCTGTAGCACGTCTGGGTGCTTCAGTCTTTTTTTCTGGCTGAATAATATTCCATTGCATGAATACGCCACACCTGGCTAATCCATTCACTCCCAGGTTGATGGACATTTGGGCTGCTTCCGTGTCTTGGCTACTCTGAATAATGCTGCTGTGAACACTTATGTACAGGTTTTTCCACACACACCTGTCTTCCTCTCTCTTGGGTATATACCCAGGGGTGAAGCTGCTGGGGCATACGGCAATGCTACGTTTAACTTTTTGAGAAATCGCCAAACTGTCTTCCACCGTGGCTGCCCCATCTTATGTTCCCACCAACAGCGCACAAGGCCTCCAATTTCGCTGCACCCTTTTGTTCACACTTGCTATTTTCCATTTGTTGATTACAGCCATCCTAATGGATTTTTGAGGCTGTCGCATTAACGTCTTATGACAGAGCCCTGGGCCCTCCTGGCCATCAAAAAGCTCTCAAGCCAGATCAGAAACATGGAAAGTCCCCTCCTGTTCTCATTCTAGGCTTCTCCAGCCACCATCACTGGGCTGAGTGAGGCCCAGAAACCCCTGTGGCCATGTGGAACATTCCAGGCCCCCTGTTTCTCAGGAGGAAACGTTTTCATTTCAACCACGTGTCTATTTCTCCCTGGCGTGCCATTGCTCATGCTGTGTGCACCCTCGGCCCCACATTCCTCACCCAGCCTGCTTCCACAGATCTGTGAAGACTCAGTTGAGTACCCCTTCCTCCAGGAAGCCTTCTCGGATGCCCCGCCTGGATGTAGGGGTCCTTGCCCTGTGCTCCCAGAGCCCCCTCTGTCATGGCCCTCTTTACCCTGTTTCAAGCACTTTCTATTGAACCAGATTCCTCCAATGGGCTGTGAGTTCTTTGAGCAGAAACTATGGATTCATCTCGGGGTCCCTAGCGCTCATCAAGGCCATGTTTGGGATAAAGTGCCCAAAGTCTGGCCTGCCAGAAGCCTTGCACCGAATTTGCCTCTGGGACCCAGCCCTTCCCCACTGCACACAGCCTTGGTGGACAGGCAATCACGGGGCCTCACCCCATCTGGCCAGGACCTGGGCACGTGACCCAAGCTGGGCTAATCAGACTCTCTCCTGAGAGTATGCAGCAAGGGTGAGTGACAGAAGGCGGGGTAAGGGCTGACACACGTTGTTCCGACCTCTCCTTACTTCCTGCTTCCCGGAAGCCCAGTTCCTGCCTTTCTGGGGCCTAGTGTCTCTTGGCTTCTCTGAACTACCTCAAATCTTGCAAATGAAAGTCTTCTGTTGCATAAGGTTTGCCAGAATCCATTTCTGTTGCTTGCCTCCTAAGAACTCTGGGAAATACAACACATTCATACTTTTGTAATAGATGCATGGATGGGGGATCGAACGAGCCAAGTCTGGAGGGAAGAGACAGCCAATAAGATGGGAAGGGTAGAAAGGAGAGAGGGCACTCTCGGCAAAGGGGCCACCAGGGGCAAAGGTCCCCGGGAATCCACAGGCTGGCTGGACCAAGGAGTGAAGGGGGGTGGGAGGAGTCCTGACTTCAGATCCCAGCGTGAAACTCAACATCAGGCAGATGAAGTGGAAAGTGTTCTTCCTCTGTCCTCCAGGGGCACGGGCTCCACTCCGCTGCTGGGGGAACACTTGCCGGCGAGCACCATCTCTAGAAAATGTGCATCCCAGGGACACTCGTCCATCATCATGGGCTCCTTTTCTTTGTGTTCATTGTGATTTGATACAAAACAGAGAAGCAGCCCAAACGTACACAGCAGCTTTGGGTGGCGGGAGTGGGGACGGGAAGGAGCTGGGAAGGACCCTTGGGACGATGCCCCTCTTCCCAAAGTTTTGATGGAGAACTTGGGGTGCAGGACGGTACCCCTGAGCAAGCTGAGGTCCCTGCTCAGAAACCAAAGGTCCAATCCAGCCAACAAGATGCTGTGGCAGAGTTGTCTTAGTTTGATAAAAATTGACAGTCTCTCCTTTAAGCCTTTCAAAAGGTGGGCTCCAGATGGATGAAAGCCTTAGACGGGAACGTTACAATCAGAGAACGCATAAGAAGATATCCATGTGCCCAAGAAAGGAACGAGCCCACTCCCAAAGACGCTGAAAGCAGGACGGAGGGAGAAACACTGATGGATGTGACTGCGTGAAACTAAGGACTGCTGTCGGCAAAGGACACGCCGGCCACGCAGCCGCCAGGGCACGCGGCGAGGACGAACGCTGCCGAGCGGTTACCTTCCGGAACACACAGGAACTCTCACAAAACAACACAAAAAAGGCAGAAGATCGGATAGAAAAATACACAAAGGTGGGGCGGAAGGGAGACGGCAATGGCTAACAAGAGGGGTTCAAACTCAGGAGTCAAGAGAGACGAGGCGGTTTGAAAATCGAGGCACAGCTTTAGACTTCTTATAAGCAGGGCCAGGTTACCTATGCCATTGAGCTGATGCTGGCGGGAACGGCCTGGCGAGCCGGGCCCTCTCGTGCGCTGTAAGTGGCACCGGCTGGCCTGGGGACGCCCCGGGTCCCTGAGGCTCCACTCTGCGGTGTGCAAGTATGGACGCCAGGCAGCGTCCCATAGGTCCCTGGGGGGCAGGTGGCATTGTTCAGGGGAACAGGGGACTGGGGACAACATGGCCCCACCCCTCGTTCGGAAACGTGTAGCAGTCAAGGTAGGGGTTTCAGGTGTACCTCGCCTCGGGGTGGGGTGGGAAGCCACGGGCACAAGGGTGACTACCTGAGGTTACAAAGCAGGGCCTGCATTTCTCCTTCCAAGCCCTGTTTTGGCCACTTTCTAGCCGTCTGAACTAGGGTGGGGGGGCCTGAGCTTCCATCTCCCCGTCTGTACTAGGGACAAACACTACCTCCTCTGGCAGGCTTGGGGGCAGGTGAGTGCCCGAGCAGCAGCACCCCTGTGCTGGGCCCCTCGTGGATGCTCCGTAAACAGGAGTCACCAGCTCTCACAAATGGGACATCGGGAGCCAGGCAAGGCTCAGGCAGAGGAGCCCGCCTACCCTCGCTCCCCAGGGCTGGCCCGCTACCCAGCCAGGGTCCCTGGAACCTTGTGGGCACCATGTTTTTTCTTTATGCTCCTGCCATTGGTTCCGGTCCCGCCCAGCACCCCCAAGTGTGTTGGAAGCTGCGCCCACCCCCCGCCCCCGCCCCCCAAGCCCTGTCCTGCCACAGGAAACGCAGCAGGGCTGATCCTGAGGCCAGAGTGGCCCTCTGCAGCAGCGCCTGTTCCTTCCTGCCTGCCCCCAGCCCCCCCCCCCCCCCCCCCCCCCCCCCCCCCCCCGGCCCTGCCCCCGCCGCGGGGGCCCTGATTAGCCCAGGTTCTGGATGGCCCCTGCTCTCCTTCCCTGCCCCGCAAGGGTTAAGCGGCCTTCCTGCTGGGCGGCTGGGCGGCGGAGGAGGCCGAGGCCGGCGGCAGGCTTTGATTACTTTGATGGGATACATGTGCTGGGCTTTATCTCCGGCCCTTTCTCCGTAATTCAGCGCTTGAACGTCTCAGCTGTCGGCCGATCTGCAGACAATTGCTCGGGGTAATATTATCCGGAAAAAGCTGATAAAACGCAGATGTGACGAGGCCTCTGAAATTTGCGGTTTGCTAAGTGGTTTGCTGCGATGCCCGCCTGCCCGCCCGTGGCCAGGGCCGCTTCCCCACGAGGCTGGGAACCGAGCCGGTGGGAGTCACATTTTTTTTTTAAGTGAAAGGTTGAATAGAGGAAGTGACTGTAGACCTTTTCTCTGTAATTAGGAAGACAGGCGAATAGAAAGTGGAGGGCGACGGCCACACTGCGGGACGTGCGGGCTCACCTGCGCTCTCTGGTCCCATCTTGACCCGCCCATGGGGCACCTGCAGGAGTGGGGCGCCCGGGCTTCCTCTGGGCAGCTTGCAGTGGTGTGGTGCAGGGGTCCCTGGGAGGACGCCTGTGTGACCTCGGGCAGGTCACCTGACCTCTCTGGTGCTCAGCCGACTGAGCAGAAAGACTGAGTCACTAACCTCAGCTACTTACCGTGCGTGATGCACCTGGCAGGATGTCAGGCACACAGTAGGTGCTGGATGAATGATGCAGGTTCCTTCTCCATCCTTCCACTCTCTTAGGTGCCCAGATGACCCTAGAGAGTGAAAGTGACACGATGTGACGTGAAGACACTGGATCCCAGTTGGGTGGTAGGCAAGGGGCCGGGCTGTTAGTCCCCAAGATCATGAGTTCCCAGGCCAGAGTCCCTAGGCTGGACCCCTCGGGTGAAACCACAACCAGCG
Source organism: Equus quagga (assembly GCF_021613505.1). Taxonomy (NCBI): domain Eukaryota; kingdom Metazoa; phylum Chordata; class Mammalia; order Perissodactyla; family Equidae; genus Equus; species Equus quagga. Next base: position 149,007,531 of record NC_060269.1, on the reverse strand, counting down.
GGGTCTTCCTGGGCCACAGGAAGGGTTAGAACCGTGCCCCTCAACCCGGACTGTGGGCCCAAATCACCGGGAAGCATGTTAATGTGCAGATTCCCATTGCGGAGGTCACAGTGGCCTGAGAAGCCGCATTTCTCACCAGGTCCCAGTGGTGCTGATGTCACTGGTCCCTGGACCACACTGTGAGTAGCAAGAGGTGGGGACCCCAAGGCATCAGGCTAGAAAGAGGCTCTGGGCACATCCAGTCCTTCCCCTCTCAGCCCCAAGGAAGGCTCTGCGGAACAGAGAGGGCAGGCAGTGAGGCTAGTGTTGCCCAGCATGCCAGGGGCAGAGCCAGGCTTGGGGGACGAGCTCCAGAGCCAGCTCAGCTCACCCAGCCATGCCTCTGGTGACCCACCTTCCTTAACTGGCCGAGAACAGTTTTCGGTCGGTGGGGGTATCCCCAGGAGACCATCCCCAAGAGAGTAAGCTTCGTCATGCCCTTCCCAAATCACTGTTATGACAAAGTGCACGAACTGATACCATCATGTGCTGCCCTGGAGGCCACGGAACGTGGTTCTCAAAACAGCTGAGGGGCTGGCTTGCAGCAGCAAACACTGCCATCCATTTGTAGACCTCTCGAGGGGAGTCGATATGCCCATTTTCAGATGAGAGAAACTGAGGCCCGGGAAGGTTAAGTCCTTGCTCAACCTCTCCCAGCTGGTACAGGCAGGGCTGGGGTTCAAACCCAAGTGTGTTTAGGACAGTCCAGCCTTGAAGTCCACCTACTGCGTCCACCTCACATTGCCTCTAGACAGCAAACGCCACCCTGGGGTCCGTGGGCAGATTCTTGGGCCATCTCCAAAATTTAGGGCCAGGCCTGAGCTTTTCCTGCCAAAAGTCCGGTCTGCAATTAGCGGGTCTGTTTGCAGTTCCCGCCTTTCAAAGAAAGAGGGCGTCTCTCCCCCTGGCGGGCATGGGCAGAGCTGGTAGCAATTTTCCCACAATGTGTAAATTAGTCAATCTCCGAGTCTGTAAACGGGGGCCTTTGAAGGGCCCTTAATGAAGCACTCCATTAGGGCTTAATGACGGCTGCCTCCAGCATCACTGCGCTGAGTGCCTTTTGATGTCTCGGGGGCCATGGGCTGGAGACTCAAGTTATCTCAATGCCCCGGCAGGCTTAAAGAAAAAAAAAAAAAAACGGCAAAAAGCCCCCTTAGAGAAGTTGAAAAATTTTTAATGAAAAAAGTGAACCCTGCCTGACTGATGCTGGCACTTCAAAGCCCGAGCACAGTAAATTGCTGTAGACTGCTTAATTCAAAAGTGCTCCCTGGCCGGTGACAGCCCAATGGTGACAAAATACAATTGGCAACAGGAGACGGGCAAGATCAAAGGCTGCCCTATTGTAATAGTTTTGTTCCATGAAGAATTGCTTATTGTCCGGAGTTTTCAAGCCTTTTTTTTCTCTTCTTTTCTTTTCTTTTTTGGCTCCAGCGCCATCTCGGGATCCTCGGGCTCGGCATCAGTGTGCATGAATACTTGTAATCACATCCTTCTGATGAGGCGTGCAGCCTGCCGAGTCCGAGGCTGCTGTCCGGCGCGCTCGAGGTCCGTGGAGCTGTGCAGTTGGTTGGACTGTAAAAAAAGCATTTCTGTGTTTTTGCTAGAAAAAATCCTGCAACGCAGCCAGAGGGCAAACTAGACCCGGGATCCGCTCATCACCCTGGGGACCATTTTAGGATTCTTTTTCAGATGAAGTTGCTGCCTGCCTGGGCCCTGCGGAATGAGGGGGGATGGTGGCGGCGGCTGTGGGGTCCCTCTTGCGTTTACCTAGCTTCTCCCAGCCTCAGTTTCTCCAACCATCACCTAGGGGCTCATTTACTCGCACTGCAAGTATTCACTGAGCTCTGACTTCTGAAAAGACTGCCTCGTGGGGCTGTGTAAACAACTAGGAAAAAGTGGATAGAAAACCACTTTGTAATGTGGAGATGCCCTCCCCCTCCTGGTCGTGAGGGTCTGTTCTCCGTCCCCGCGGTTTACCTGGCCTCTCGGGCCACAGCACTTGTCTAGGAACACGGAACCTAGAAGGAGACATTCTGGTGAGTGGTTTCCAGACTTCTCCCTGGAGGAGGCGGCAGGGGAAGCGACCCCGGCTCTGAGTCCTCACTTCTCCCCTTCTCCACCGAGGACTCGACTGAGCCGCTTTACCCCCAGAGCCGCAGTTTCCTTCTCTGTGAAATGGCATGATGGTCCCTGCCCTGAACAATCTCATGGTTTTTCCTGAGCTGACCCAAGGCTCAGACGAGGAAAAGGATGCAAAAGCACTTTATAAACGGCCAGGAAGCCATAAACATCCCCAAGTCAGTCCACGCTATTTTCCGAAATAAGCTGGAGGAGGCGAGGTCTGCTCTGAGCCGGGTCAAGGCCTAGGATGACGGGGGACCATTAGGAAGCAGGAATGCTGAGTCCTTTTATTGCTTCAAATATTAGTCACCAGGAAGCCGCCCCATGAAGCATACAAGCCTCGTATCATTGACTCGTCTTGAATTAATTAAGGAGACTGGTATGGGGACAATTAGAGAGACCTTAGGCTGATGACATCTCCTTGCGATGGAATTGGCTTCTGCATCCACTTTGCCCCGCGCTCGTTCTCCCAGATATGGGCAGGTTTGTTTTTTTCCAAATGAAGTATCTCAGAGGTATCGTAGGACGGGCTTAGCGATTCCGCAGACATCTGGGGGCGCACGCCGCCGCGGGCGCGATGGGTTGGGGTCAAGCTGATAGGCGTCTGATTACACGGCCTGCCTGTCTGGCTTTTCTACTTTACTTCCCTTTGAACTAATTTCTCCTGCCCTTCCCCGCCCTCGTGACATTGCAGTCTGTCCTTTGTTTTTAAATTCCATTGGCACCAAACATCCTAAATTCCCAAATATTTTAAGCAAACATTGCCGGGTGGCACCGTTCTCAAGCCAACACTCCCAGGGCCCCCATCTTCAGCTTTCTAAGGGTGCCGTCCAAATGACCACGGGCCGTTCAAGGCCCCTGGCGACTCCGAGACCCGTCTGTTAGTCAGGAAGGGGCCACACCACTGGCCACAGGCCCGCCTGTTCACCATAATCACGCACAAGTATGCATAAACCCAGCTGAGCAATTATGAATAATTAAATCCATTAGAGACAGTCTAGCACCAGGGAGCCTGGCCGCTCGGGTGTGGGCCTCTGTAATATTTTAACAGTAAATGCAGGAGCCCCAGAGAGGGCCGGCGGGAGCGGGAACAAAAGCGCGTCCAAATGCCAGGCCACGTTGCCTGGTGACCCTCCTCGACAGACTCGGCGGCCTTCCCAAGGAAAACAATGGTAATGAGATGCCAATAAAATATTTTGGGGGCAAGTATGAAAGCTTCAAAATGAGTTAATTAAAAACGGATAAAACAGGAGTCTCTGAAAGTATGCTGAGTGAATTTAGTGCTTGAAATTTGACAGAAGGAAACGGTTTCCGAGCAGGAAGCAGGACTTTCTAAGCGGCAGAGCTGGACCGCTGCGTTGTTTTCTTCCAAAACCAACCCCTCCATCCCTGCCATGGACTGAAGCTCGCGGGAGGCCTTGGGAAGACCCGGCGGCCGTCCATGGCTCCGCAGACCGGTCAGGGCAACTCTGAGAAGGTTGTTTGGGGAGGGGATGGTGTGGGCAGCGTCCAAGGTGGGCAGGTTCCAAAAGGAGCACCTGCAGGTTTAAGGAGCCCGCAGAGCAAAATCTTGACTCCGTTTATGCTTGCTTACCACAATGTAAGCACTCCATAAAGGCCAAACAAGTGACAGACTGAGAGAATTAGCACTGTCCTGACTCAGTTCCCTACAAAGGGACCAACCGGTCCAGATGCAGGAAGCCAGTCTGGACTTGATGACGCATCCCTGCCCTTCTTGTGAAGAGGGGATTCATCTCAGCAGCCCAGCTGGTGTGAGAGCCACCATCCAAGGTGCCAGCTTCCCAAGTCCGCTGTCCCCGTGGCCTGGACATGTTGGGATCTCACGCGCTAGTTGTGGACAGTTAGGGGATCATTAGAGATATAGTGGATCTGATGAGATCAACAGGAACACAATTGCTTTTCTGTTTTCTCAGTGTCTGAGCCAAAGCCTTGTAAATATGGCTTGCTCAGGCCCAGCAAAGACATTTGAACCGAGCCCTTCCAGTGACAAAGGACGAATGTGCCTTTTGAATGATGATTTGTCCAGATTTGCTGACTAGGGCATAAACGTCATGCAAGAAAAGAGTAGGAATGCCAACCCGGCCACGTGCTTACAAGTGAGAAAAACCCCTGCCTTCTGTCCTCTCTTCCTCCAGCTTCCAGGTGACGTCTGCGTTTGCGGTTCTGCTCTGTGCTGAGTCCTGATGTTCGATATTAGCCGCTCTGTGTTGTAGAGGAGGCTGCTGACCTCAGAGAGGTCAAGGAACTTGCTCAAGGCCCCACCTAACGAGTAGCAGGCCAAGACTCAATTCCGGGTTTTTCTGGCTCGAAAGCCCTTGCATGTAGCTTCCACCTCGGGCTGCTTCCCCGCACAGCATGAGGACCACTGTGCTAACGGCCAGGGGATAAAGAGCCCGCAACAGAATTCTGCAGAGTTGGTGCCAGGAGTAGCAATCACTCCCCTATGCAAACCTGACTTTCCCCCATCCCGATGATCCCAGACATGATCCTCTAAGGGGTGGGGACTCTCACCATCATTAACCCTCACGTGTCACTAGCTCCCACCCCCATCTTCAGCTCAAGCATCCTCGGCTGAGATTCCAGCCCCCAGAGGCCTCGAAAGGGACCCTCCACCACTTGTGAGAGTCTTGTGGGGAAATCTCAGGATCCAGTCCTCTTCACCCAGGCTCTGCTAAAGCTCATCCCCCGACATCCGCTGGGCATCTCTGTGTCCTTGGGGTGGTCCCGGCTCATCCACCTAATGCCACCGTTGAAGCCCTTGGTTCTCAGGGTGACCATGTGCAGGGTGTTCCCGGGTGAGGTTTGGAGCTGGGGAATGACATCCTCGCCCCGCACTGTGGGTCCCCTGCAGAGCTGCCCAGCCCCCACTGGCACCCAATGAAGCAACCCCATTTTTCCTTCTAGAGGCCGTCTGCTCTGGGGGAACCACGTGGGTCTGTTCGGAGGATGAATTTCAGTGGGGCTGCTGTCTGAGCCCCAGGTCACCCTCTTCAAGGGACCTAGGCCTTGTCACCTGGTAGTTTCCTTCCAGCTGCCATACATGCATCAGCAGGCCCCTTAGCTGCCCAGACACGCACCTCCACTCCTTGACTGTTAGCGAGACGTGCCCAGAGAGGTTCGCCCTCAGCAGTGGACGCCACCTGGCCCCGCTGAGACCCCTCTGTGCATGCATCACCCTTCAGAGAACGCCCCGGTCCCTATTAGGCATGAGAAAAAAAACACCTTTCTTAGTAGAAAGAAGAATAAAGGTTTGTCGATTGTCAGCTCGGAATCTGGTGTAGGATGGACAAGATGGTCATCGTCCAGTTGAACCTTTCCTGACAATAAGTAAGATCAAAGCCCCTTCTGGGATCTGAGGGCGGAAGCAGACCCCCTGCACCTGTCTGATTTGGCAGGTGAAAGCCCTGACGAGGGGGGCACAGACCCCCGAGCTCGGAGTGCCTCTCAGAAAGGCAGGCTCCTGCAGAGGCCCTGCAGCCGCCGGGAGACCCTCTTCCTCATTGTCCCAGTAACCGGGAGAATGAAAGGGGCGGGAAGGAGACCCCAGAGTGGCGTCCCCGAGGGACTCTGCCATGCGGGTGGAGCTGCTTCTGCTGCTGTGGGAGTGGGTGACCCCCTGTGAGGGCAGTGCAACTCCACCTCAAGTCTCGCCGTGCCCTTCCTAGCCGCCTGCAGCCTGGTCACCTTCCTGGTCACCAGCTCACTCTGCGGGAAACCTGGCGGGAAGGGGGCAGATGATGGGCCTGGGCGGTGACAGGCACTAACACCCAAAGCTTTTCTATTTGCGGTTTTGTCTAGGACAGACCCTGCACCGACCCCACACCCTCCAGTCCATCCCCTCCTGTGGGCCTTTACAAGTGGCTTCTGTCCCTGGCTGTGGACAACTGGCTCAGATGAGCCCTGCCCCTTACAGTTTGTCGGCGGATCCGGTCACGGTTCCGAGCCTCGGCTGCCTCATCTGTGAAATGGGACAACCCTAACACAGGCATGGCTATGTCACAAGACCGTGGGGAGGAGAGAAAGGAAACAATGGGTGAAAAGTGACAAGTCAACTGTGAAATGCCCACATCAAAGGCATCGCTGTGTCATCGAGAACGCTCTGGAATCCGAGAATTTAAGCCAACAGACCTTTATTTGGTTCGCCCGACGTGTGAGTGAGGGGTGAGCAATTCCCAAGTCCGTCTTATTGCAGATACAGTCAGTTTCCCACTGTGCTTCACAGAGCTGGGGGGGCCCCAGGGACACCTCTCGGGGGCCACCCGTGGTGGGAGGCAAAGGGGAAGGCCCAGGAGGGCAGAGCTTGGAGTCCCCCAGCTCAGCTTTGCTCTTTTCCGCTTCACAAATTGTGAGAACAGGACGGTTCTAGTCCTTACAGCGGGGTCTGAAAGCCACAGCGCGAAGGCAGAGGGTACCGCGGGCGGACCTGCGGTGGAGACAGACCCCCTGGAATAACCCCAGGCCGGGCAACAGAGGAAGAAGCCAAACTCTCTGCTGAATCAAAAGGAAAAGCCAATCCCTGTTTCCCAGGGTATGAGAATGCCACAGTGGCTTCCGAGAAGCCAGAGAGGGCCGTGGCTCCGGCAACACGAGTGCTCCTGGGGTCCGATTTGCTCAGATCCCTCCACGCTGTCAGCTCTCCCGTCTCCAGCCTCCCTGGGTGATGGAGTCCCTGCCCCTCCCTGGGCCTCAGTTTCCCCATCTGCATCATGGGGGGGTGGACTGAACGGTTTGAGAGTGCCCTGGGAGCTCTGCCACTCTCATCCTTATCTTGCTGACGCCCTCCTCCTGCCATCCACCCGTCACCTTCTCGGGGCCCTGCCTCTGTCTCCAGGGCCTTCCAGCACCCCCACCTCCGGCCAAAGCCCCTACAAATCCAGACTTCCCCTCCTCCCCCGCCATCTCCCTACAAGGCCACCACAGAAGGCAGCAATGTGGACAGAAAGCAAGGATGTTTTAATTTACTCGATTAAATCGCCATGCGGACAGAGGCTCGTGAAGGTATCTGCTCTGCAGAACTTTTCGTTTAATAGAATTAGTTGAAACCAGATCAGCCCGGCCTCGTTCCTGCAGGCCATCTGCCCAGACGGGGAAACAGCTTCCCCAAATAGAGCCCCATGCTGCCGGGAGCCTCTGCCCCCTGCACCCGCCTGTCTGTTCAAATGGGTTCAAAGTCCTTCCCTTTGGGGCCAGCTGGGCCGGCAGAGCTCACGTCCACTTTCAGCGAAGGCTTGGGAACCCTAATCAGATTCACATTCGGCTCCACCTGCAGAGGACTGCTGCCAAAATTGGGACTGCACAAAGGCGATGCCAACACACAGGCTTTTAATTCAGAAAAGAGGTCTGTCAAGTCATTTGCCTGGACTCTCTAAGAAAATTAGATAAACTAACATTTACTCAGCATTTCAGAGTCTCCCAAGAAGTTTCCCACATGTTTTATTTAATCCTCCTGACAATCCTGTGGTAAGACTCCTCAGGAGCCTTTTGCAGATGAGGGTCAGAGAGGTTTAGTAACCTGCCCAAGGCTGCACAGCTAGGAGCGAGGACCCAGACAACTCTAAGAAAGCAGTAATAGCATAAGCCAAGCAGGCTGTTCTGGGGCTAAAGTAAAGTGGGATAAATGTAGCACTTTGCCTGTGCTAACGGCTACTTCTCTGCCCTTCTGTGCCCTCAGGCCTAGAGCTGCTGATTGGCGTCCCACCTCTGCCCACATAGTTATACGACTTTGGGGGAGCCACTTAACGTCTCATCTCAGTTTTCCCACCTGTGGAATGGAAAGAGAAAACGACACTTCTTTCTCGGGGTCAAATGAGCTGGTGGACAGGAAAGTGTCCGGCACGCTGTTGGGCTCCAGTAGCCCGTGCTGGGAATCCCAGGGACCAACAGAAGTCCTAGGAGCTGACCCCCTTGTCACTCAGAGAGCAAGCCGCCAGTGCCGAAGACACTGGAGGGGGAGGAGGCCCCCTGTGGAGCAGGGGTTAGCAAACTCCAGCCCGAGGCCCACATCCAGCCCACCTGCCTTTGTAAATAAAGTTTTATTGAAACACACCGTCCCCATTAGTTTACGCATCGCCTATGCCTGTTGCGACAGAAACCGCAGAGTCCAAGCAACCTAAAAGACTTACCGTCTGGCCCTTTACAGAAAAACGTTGCCAGCCTCTGATTGCAAGTAAGAGGGTCATACAGGGCACCCCACCCCCAAAGAGGCTGACAAAGGCGGGGGAGGAGAGAGGAAGTTGCTTAGGGGACATTTTTCCCTAATTGTTAATGAGCTCATTTCACCTCTCAGGGCCCCACTCCCTGATCCGGGAGGGTGGTTTGGGTCTTACGTGTTTTGATGTGGCATTCCTGTTTAAAAAAGAAATTATTAATGCGCCCTGATTAGTCTGTCTTGACGAGTTTAAAAGAAGGGAGGCGGGGAGAGGAGAGACTGCTGTGTTATCAACGGCCACTTTATAAGTCTGAGACTTCCACCGCGGGGAGCGGCTGCTGTATGGAATTGATACACAGGGAGATTTATAAGGTCAAGTTTTATGAGCCTACAGATTCTCGTGGTGTATTACCACATCCTTATTACAAGCTCATGCTGCTGTCCAGTTAAACCAACAGAGCTGATATATTACTCCTGCTTGCCTGGGCCTCAGACTAGAAGGAAACAGGGCAAGTAAAATACTGCCTCTGGGAATCCATCGGGTCCTGGTTTTTTCCGCACAAGTGACTTTGGTTGTTTTCGCCTCTTCTGAACCCACAAACCCAATGAGGGGCTGCTGCTTGATTTGTGCACCCAGATCAACTCCTCCTCGGGGACAGCGCTGGTGGGGCCACCTCTCCGTCAGGAGGGGACAGCTGCAGGGTCCCTCTGCAGACACTGCCCAGAAGGGACGTCTCTTCACTGCTCTGGCGCTAGCAGGACCATAAATTAAGGCTGGGCTGTTTGTCTTGGGGCCAAGCTGGTTTAACAAGAAGAGGAAAGTCAGCCTGGACCAGGACATGCCCAGGCTGGTCTGGGCGGCTGTGCCCTCTGCTCTGGGCCTCCCGTGTCGTGCAGTGGGGAGGGCCAGCTCCGGGGAGCAGAGGCAAAGCCATATCGTGGCCATTTCAGGCAAGGCAGCCAGACCTCATGGCCTGCGGGGTCCAGGCCCCACCTCCATGATCAAACATCAAGTGGAAGTGATTTCCAATCCTTCTCGATACAGATAAGCCCGGGACGGTCGCTTGTCCAAATATGCTTATTGGCTCCTCTTTTGAATAAACGAACGGCTCTAACCACACACACACCTGGTTCTGAAGCCAAACCAATGCTGACAACAGCAGGCTGAGGTGATGCCCTGAGAGTCTGGAGTCCCACGGCATGTGGGCCTGTCGCCCCGGTCCGTTCTCCCCAGCCACACCGCATCCCACCCCAGGTGCGGTCAGAGCCTGGGCTCTCAGCAAAGCCCAAGGCTCTCGCTCCACGCAGGTGGCCAGTCGCAGAGAAGTACTGGCCGGAGGGTCACCATGGCAGAGCCCTCGCCCCACAGGACTCGGCTCCCACTTGCTTCGTGACCACAGGCAAGTCACAGCACCTCTCTAGGTCTGATTTCTGCTTCCCTAGAATACAGTTTCATTTCTAGACAGCCATCCGACCATCTGTACAAAGAGTTTTAGATCATTTTGATTCAGGAATTCTACTTCTAGGAATCTACCTTATGGAAATCGGATACTTGGACAAAGATTAGGGATAAAAATGACCATCGTGGTGTTATTTATATTACAGGACAGAAAATAACATAACTGTCCAATGCTGGGGGACTGGCTAAATAAACTTAGGGTCCATCTAGTCAATGGACTGCTAAGCGGTCAGTAATATTTATCTTTGCAATGAATTTGTAACGACATGGGAAGAGTGTGCCAGAACGCCCGTGGATAAAGCAGGATACAGGGGTGCCTCAGGCCTGGCCCCTGCACAGTTGGGGAAAACACAGGTGCTGGGGTCCCACCCCTGGGAAGGAAAGTTCCTCCCGTTCCCCCACCAGGCCTGCAAGGGCAGCTGCAGCTCCCCCCAGGGACTGAGTCGAGTCTTTTCCCCATCGTGGCAGGCAGGACTTTGAGTCAAGAGTTCAATGGTGAAGTGGGGCCTAGAACCTTCCTCAGACACTAGGAGCTGGGTGTCCCGTCCAGCTGGAGGAAGAGCCCTCATCCAACCAAATGCTAAAGCAACCATGCCCGAGGGACACGGACCCGGTGCCTGGCCCTGCAGGAGCGGTCGCTGGGAGAAGCACACCCAGTGTGGAGCACAGCTGCGCCCATTGGTTGTGACCCCGCCATTCACGGAGGAGGGGAGACACCGTACCCCAGCTGTCTCCATGGCACCCTAGACGGGGGCTGTGCATGCCTCCATCAGAGTTCAGCCAGCAACACCGCGCTGCCAGGAGCACCGGGGGACGAGGAGATGTAATGCAGGGACTGGACCACACCAATGGAGGGCGGAGCTGGAAGGGGGCCTGGAAGAGGATGAGAGAGACAGTGAGCATTGCCGTGGCCGCGCGGCCGTGGCTGACAGGAAAACCCAAGAGGCTGGGTGCACGTGGCCGCCGGAACAGAACACCGACCGGGAAGAGGGCTGGGGCGGCAGCCTCCTCTGGGGCGGCCGCCTCCGTGTGGAACTGCCACATTTGCAAGGCTGCAGCCAAGCCCCTGGGCCAGAGGGATGTGCAGTGGAGGATGAGGGACAGACTGGGGACCCACCACCCACCTCTGAGCCTGTCACCATGTCTGGCCACCATGACCTGCCGGGATCCATGGCCTCTGCTTCACTTCTGCTTTCCACACCCCCCACGAGCTTCTCTCCTGGGCAACTCAAACCCAGTACCACATATGGGAGGGGGCTCTGGGAAATGCAGTTCTCATCCGCAGAAGGGAGCAACATAGAGCCAAGCTGCCAACACACAATCCAGCATAGCCATCATTCTACAGACAGCTGAGGCACAGAGAGGTTACATGACTCTCCCAGGGTCACACAGCAAGTCAGTGCTGCCTAGACGTGAACCCAGGCAGGTCCATCTCATGGAGTCTGAGGTCCATTCACAGAGAGGTCTCCCTCCTCTGAGCCCACTGCTGCGCACTCAGCACAGAACACCCCCTGGGCTAGGTGTATTCATTGTTGACCTTTGACCCTATCCTCCAGCGCAGGATGAGGTTACCCAGGGTTAGGGAAGGCTGGAGAAATGGGGTGTCACAGTGGGAGCAGGGAACTAATAGTTCCCTGTGCAGACTTCTCGCGTGTCAGGTGCTGTGCTAGACACTATAGACATGCTGGAAGGATCGTGTGCGACCCGCTCACCAGGCGCCAGCTGTCTCCGGTCTAGGATGCCCTTAGTCCTCACTGCGCCCCTGCCCAGCAGGTAGTATTACTGTCCCCTTTACAGGGGGAGAACCCAGGGCGCCCAAGGTGGCAGAGCTGAGACTCAAACCGAAGCAGCCAGCCTCCACAGCCGGCAGGAACCCCCGGTCTCAGCCCACAGCAATGGGCCGCCCCCAGATTTACTCTCCCTCTGCCTTAGGCTTCACTGCACCTGCCGCAGGTACAAACTAACCCCAAAATCTTAAAGACACAGTGGGCCACAGCCCGGTGGCCCTCCAGGCAGCCCTTTCCCACTGTGACCTGGGGACTCAGTCGGCTTCCAGCCAGTGTCTCTGCATCACGAGCTCCAAGCGCCAGCTCGCTGGTCGGCATTGGAGGAGGAAGAGCTCGGCACGCACGGTTCACCTGGACCCTGGCTGCCCCGGGAGGGGCGTGGCTCTGGAGGGGCGTGGCCTCTTCCCCTCCCGCCCCATTGGCCAGCACCAGTCACGTGGCCCCACCGACCCCTAGGGCTGGGAGGACCGGCGGCGGGTCCTCTCCATCGAAAAGAGATGGGGTGTTGGTGATGACCCGGCAGCCGCCCTGCTGGACACCAAGTATTCTGTAAACGGCTCTTCTTAACCTGAGAGCAGATTCTCCCTCTACCTCGAGGGAGGGAACCCCAAACCTCACAGGCCCCACGTCTGCCTGCGGTGCGGGGGCTGATGGAGATTCCCCACCTAGAAGGCTCCAGAAACCCAGTCTGCCCTGACCCTCTCCCTCCTCGCTGGCAGCGTCAGGGCAGGCTCCGCTGTCCTCTTCCTCTGGCTCAGAAGGTTGCCCAGCTTTGCGGAAGTGGGCTGGAGGTTGAGATCAAGGCAGGGTGACCCCCAGGGACAAGGCAGGCTCTGCTCTGGGTGCTGGAGTCGTTGATGGTGCACACACAGCCGGCCCTCTTCCTGGTGCCTCTCTTTGCTCCTCTGTGCCCCAGGTGATCCTTCTCCCACTTCTGTCCTCCCCGTGCAAAGGCCGAGGCGGGCCTGGTGCCCCAGCTCCACTGAGCGAAGCCGGTCAGGTTCCCCTTTGGGAAACCCTGTGGGAGAAATTCCTGCTCAGCTCTGTACCAGGAGCAGCCAAGCATTCCCTGAGCCAAAGTTAGTGTCTGACAGACGCTCCAAGTCTTCCACCTGATCACCTTTGCCTCTTTGCTTTGGCCACAAGGAAGCACAAATTCATCCTTGCAGTTCAGCTGTGGCAAATACACAGCACTTGTGGCATACCCTGGAAGACTGAACTTGGCTTGGCTGCATCTTATTTTCCTGTTACCCCCTAACCATCCTCAATTCTTTTCCTTTGTTATTGCATTAAATATATCTTAGTACAATGTCTCAAATATTTTTTGATGTGAGGCAGAAGTCTAAAAATAAATATAAATAAGTCAATTAAACCGTCCTGCCTTAACATTCTGCTTCCTGTCCCCTTCCTCTGCCCCATTCCCAAAGATAGCTCTAACAAATTTCCTAATGAGATATATTAGCTTTTTAAAGCATTCAACATCGAGCCAGGCACGCAGAAGGATGGAGGATGCAAAGAGCTATATGGCATCACCACGGCAATCGCCAGAGCCCACGTGGTCGTCCTGAGGGAGTTCTTCATTTTTCATCTTAGCCTTAAAACAACACTAAGAGCTCTGGAAGGATCCCAGCCACTGCCTCGTCTTCCTTCTGCCCTTCCATTGTGTCATGACCTTATTAGGAGAAGATCATGTCTGATGCCAAAAATGGCCCCATTGCAGTGTTTCCCACTGCTCTGCCAGCCCTGCCCTTCCCTGGCCCAGGCAGTGTCAGAGACTGGAGGGAGCATGGCATGGAGCTCTTGGGTGTCCCGGCCAGAGCCAGGCTGGGGCTCCTGACCACATAGCCATCGTCACAGGGGGCCAGGAAGCAGGGTTCCGAGAAGTGGGCATCTCCTCGTTGACCAACCTGGGAGCGTCTGAGAAGCCTGGCCTGGAGGCGCCCAGGCGCTTCCTTCTCAGGGGCAGTCATGGAATCCTGGCACGTTCGAGCAGACCTGTCAGCCACCCTCCCTGCCTACCAGGAAGGAGATGCACACAGAACTGGGCCGGTTCCCACTTGAGGAATGGAGTTTATGACGCAAGAGTAGGAGCCCCTGGGAAACTGGGTTGGTGGACAAGGGCTTAGATCTGAAGCCCAGAGGGCCTCATGGTCTTACCCATGGAGTCACGGGCTGGGAAGCTGCAGCATGGAGACCCGCTCTTCTCCAAGGGGCCTGTGGGGGGCTTCCTTCTGGAGACGAGAAGCGCATAATGGAGTCACTCTGCCCCGGGATGGGCATTCTCAGCGAGCAAGAGACACAGAGAGAGGAGGGGGGGCCTGCTGCTTTCGAGGTGTGCAAACCCCAGGCACTGGTCTCGGGCATAATGGGTGTTGAACTCCCATGAGGCTGGCGCCGTAGAGGAGCAGCTGGGAGCATTTACCTGAAGGGGTGGAGGGGTCCCCTGAGACCCTGCCAGGGGCAGTTGAACCTCCCTTCTCTAACGGGCCAAGGCAGGAACCTGGGAAGGGGAGCATGGGAAACGGTTGCATTAAAGGCCCTGATTTCCCCCCTTCTCATCTTTGCCATGTGACGCTGCAGCTCCTCTCACGGAGAAACTGAGTCTGTCTCGCTACCCGTGAGTTCATCCATGTGACACACTTTAGCCAAAAGGGGGTGAGCGAATGTGACTCGCGTACAAGGCTGGCAAAGGGCTGACACGTTTCTCTTCTGCTCTTGCGGCTCTCCTTTGCTGGGAGAGCGCACCTGGGCTGGTCTGGTGGAGGATGGGACATACGGAGCAGCCCCATCCCTCCAGCTGCCCCAGCGAGGCCACTCTAGGTCAGCCCACCTGTCACCAGCCAGAAACAAAAGTGACCCCGACCGAGACCAGAGGAATCCCCCAGCTGAGCCCAGCTTGAATCCCCAACCAGCCAGCAGAGAAAGAAACGCTGCCTTGTGAGGCCCTGAGTGTTGCACTGGCTTGTTCCGCTGCTTTGCTGCAGCGGTAAGTAACCGAGCGCCCTGACCGACCGTGAGCTGGTCTTAGCTGGGAGGGACCCTCGTAAAGTCTCACCCAGTGATTTTAAGCTGTTTTTCAGGCATGTTTCAGATGCGTGTTTCATATTTCAACGTTTTAATACAGTTATTAACTATTATAGAAATGGAAGAAAAAAGAGCACAGACTCAAATAGATGGAGAAGCTGATTTTAACACACTGGGGGCCACCACAAATGTGTTATAGCTCGACTGCAGGGTTAACTCAATTTTTTTCAGATTTAAGAAAAAGAGGGAAAAAACCTCTCTCTCCTTCCCCCTCTCTTTAACTTACGAATTACCTGAGACCGTGAGACTAGATGTTTGGAAAGTGTTACCATTTGCAACTATTTATCTCTGAGGATGAGAGTTACTTTCAGTACTGTGAATCCAAATGGGCTCCAGAAATCGGAAATAAATTAGCTTCAGAGGCAAAGAGAGCAAGTCTCGGGCAGAACTCCTTATTTTAAACATTTGTGTTCAAAACCGCTTCGCTGTCCTCACTGTCTGGCTTTATGAGTGAATTTTATTGTGAACTAATGAAAATGCTATTTGTGTTGTTTTATTTACCAGAATCTGTTTGGGAAGCCTGGGCAGAAACGGCCAGCTCCCTGCCTCCATCCGCCGAGAGCAGGAGGGAGCGTGGCGGAGGTGGACGCTGCAGCAGGTCCCACAGGTGTGGCTGTCAGAGGCTGCGGCCAACTTCATGGTCGGTTCCCTGGGAAGTGAGGTCTGAGTGGCTGCCCCAGAGCAACCAAAACTTTGGGGGCACGATTCCACTTAGGAAGAAAAATCTCTTTGCTGTCTCCCCTGGGTGTAATCGTGAGACAGCAGTCTGGGAATCAAATTTAGAATGGAGCAGGAGGGGAAATTAGAGATCTAGACCGTCAGTGCTATTAAAAGACTCCATGCATTCATTCATTCATTCATTCATTCATCAGCCAACATTTACAGACATTTACAACATTTACAACATTACTCCGTGCCAGGCACCGGGCTAGCACCGAGGATTCAGTCTGGCCTGGTCTTCCTGGAGCCCTGTAGCAAGGCAGAGGGGAGTGCGGTGCAGTAGAAGGCACAGGGGTTGTCAGGGCAGGGTTTGAAACTCAGTCTCCCTTATCTTGGCTGTGTGACCAGGAGCAAGTTGCTTAACCTTTCTGAGCCCTGATTTCCTTATGGGTAACAAGGTTACAGTCACATCTAGTAAAAAAGCTTGATGCTTCAGAGATGCTCAAGAAAATAGCAATTTCCTCCCTCCTTTCCTCTCAGGTTTCTTTTTTCACCTGCAAATACCTGGCAAACTGTAAGTTCTTTACTGACGCCTGGCCTCCTCTAGCCCACACATCTCTGATTTTTTCACCCCTCCCTCTATCCATAAAGCAATAATCACAGCTGTATCAGTTTCCTAGAGCTGCTGCAACAAAATCAGGTGGTTTCAAACAACAGAACTGTGTCCTCTCACAGCTCTGGAGGCCAGACTCCGAGCTCGAGGTGTTGGCAGGGGGAGTCCTTCTGTGCCTCTGCCAGCTTCTGGTGGCTCCAGGTGTTCCTTTGGTTGTGGTAGCATCGCTCCCATCACTGCCTCCGTCCTCACGCGGCCCTCTTCTCCATGTGTGTCTCTCCGTGTCCTCACGCGGCCCTCTTCTCCATGTGTGTCTCTCCGTGTCCTCACGTGGCCCTCTTCCCCATGTATGTCTCTCCGTGTCCTCACGTGGCCCTCTTCCCCATGTGTCTCTCTATGTCCTCACGTGGCCCTCTTCCCCCCACATGTGTCTCTCTGTGTCCTCACGTGGCCCTCTTCCCCATGTGTGTCTCTCCGTGTCCTCACGTGGCCCTCTTCCCCCCACATGTGTCTCTCTGTGTCCTCACGTGGCCCTCTTCCCCATGTGTGTCTCTCTGTGTCTTCACGTGGCCCTCTTCCCCCTGCATGTGTCTCTCTGTGTCCTCACGTGGCCCTCTTCCCCCCACATGT
>NC_060269.1:148921532-148990869 GCF_021613505.1 Equus quagga | reverse complement strand
TGTCCTCACGTGGCCCTCTTCCCCATGTGTGTCTCTCTGTGTCCTCACATGGCCCTCTTCCCCGTGCATGTCTCTCCGTGTCTTCACGTGGCTTCCTGTAAAGACACCAGTCACTGGATTCTGGGTTCACCCTAATTCAGTGTGACCTCATCTTAACTATTTCTACAAAGACCTTATTTCCAAAAAAGGTCACCATCTGAGTTTCCTGATAGACAGGAATTTTGAGGGGACACTACCACACCCAGGGCAGTAGCTGACAAGCACTGAGCGCCTCCGCGTGCCCGCGCCGTGTGGAGCCCTCAGAAGGTCTGAACCCCACTTGCTGCGCAGAGCAGTCAGGACAGAGCCCAGGACACAGTAAGTATTTGTGTTCACGTCGCTATCACTGATCCTCGCTGCCAATCCGTAAGGCAGGGACTTTTACCATCCCCTTTTTACAGATGAAGAAACTGAGGCACAGAGAGGTCAACTTCCTTGCCCAAGTCCACACAGCCCATACGTGGTGGAGGCAGCACCAATCCCATGCAGTTTCCCTGCCCGCGCCTCGCACTGTCTCCTAGGGCCACACTGAGGGTGGAGGCGGGACCCTCCTGAGAGCCCCCTCGAGCCCCTTGTAAGTCATTGTCGCTGCTCTCCCATTCCAGAGACGAGCACGTCGGGGACAGAAAAGCAAAGTGAGCTGCCCGTGACTGCGCCGCTGTGGCTTCTCAGCCGACGCGGGTCTGGTCCCTGAAGCCTGGGACCCCCCACTGCCCAGCTTCCCGCGGGTGCTCCCCATTTGTCCAACACAAGCTGATGGCGGCTTCTGCTCCCGCCGACCTTCTGGGCCCAGGACCCAGCACAGGCTCCGTAGCTGCAGCTGCTGAAATCTGTTTCGTGTTTAGTGCAGCAAATTATGCCAAGGACACCAACCCGGAGCCATTTAAATGTCCTCTGGGCCTTGAGGACCGCACTTGGGAAAGATGTTTGCTTGCCGTTTCCCTGCCGTGGTCATTCAAGACCCCATTGCCCCCAGAGCAGCCTGTGGCCCGGAGGAAGGCCAGGGGGCCCTGCAAGGGGCCTGGGGACGATGGAGGAACGCCTCCTCCTGCCTCCTCACTTTGCCCCTCCTTCATTCCCAAAGGCCTCTGGGGGAGTTTACCCCTGACGTGAACTCCAGACCTGGCCCTGATTGAGCCCACTTACAGCCAAAAAGAAAAGCTCCCCACCTCTCACATGAAACATTTTCTACAGGCCTGCTCTCCAGGTCGTCGATGACAAACCTGCGCTCCAAACTATCGAAGACAAGCTGTGGGGTCTCCAGGGGGCTGTGACTCCCCATTGGGTTCCAGGCCATGGAGAGAGCACCTTCTTGGAGGACAGGAATCCTGGGGCCATGAGGTAGGAATATGTGAAGAACGTCCACAGAACAAGGGAGGGAGTTGCTGACTCAAGGGCCCAGAGGGCTTAGGCAGGAAACATAAGTGAGCACAGTGGGGTCAGCGTAAGGCAATAGGGAGTGGTGGGGACTGTGGTGGAGGGGATGGCCCAAGCCTGTCTCCAGGGCAACCACTTCTCAGCAGTGGCTGAGTGTTGCTAGGCGGGAATGCAGGTCCCATATGCCCAGAGCTTCTAATTTGTCAAGAGAAGTTGAAAATCTGGACTTTTTGGTGAAACTGTTCAGTTTTTTCTAAACTTTTTCTTGAAATTGCTCAATTTTTCAATATTGCTCACTAATTTAGATTTTTCTGAAAATCACTGTGCAGTGTGACAAAACACCTGTCTGGCCTATGTTACAGGCCTGGGGCCACCACCTGGAGAACAGAGAGGAGGCACTGATTCTGCTGCTTCTCAGCACTATTTTAAATCACTGAGTTTTCGGGGAAATTTGTTACACGGCGATAGCTGGCTGATACACTTCCTCTGTAGCAGCATCTTTTCTTCCACCGTAATCACTTTTCTTGCCGCCATTTTCAACTTTTGAGAGGACGTATCGTTCAACACTAGATAAAAACAAGGGTGTGTTATGAGCAGCAGGACAAGCACACAACAGCAGAGATGGCTCACGCTGAGAAGAATCTGGAAGGCCTCTTTTAGCATCAACATCATCTGGAATACACTCTCCCTTTGTTGACATATGTATGTGCGATTCAGACATGCTATGGATTTTCTTTGGAATGTAATTGGAGACTTTTCCCATTCATCATTTTATTTAGGAAATGTTATGTTGAGTTATTTGAATGTAAATATAATTTTTTGTTATATAAACACTAGACAAAAAATGAAGTATTATGAGACACAGATAGTCTATAAAATTTGGGCATTAAAAAAAACCCAAGAGGCATCCTCCTGGGACAACACTAACGGGGGTGTATTCTTGGGGGAGGGGAGCCTGAATTTCCTCAATTCAAAGACACCATCAATGATAAAAAGGATCACTGATTCAGTAACAGCTCTCCTCAGGAGGAAGGAAGGAAAACATCTCACACATGTTCACATTGTGGGATCCCAGAGGCAGAAGGGTTAAACAGACATAGGAGGAGCCTGGATTTGAGGACACACACAGATGCCCACAGACACACGTGTGCCCAGAGATGCAGCAGCTGCTCCCCTTGAAATTCCCAGCTGATGCTGACTGACAGCAGAGTCTGGGCAGCCCAAGCGTGTCCTTCCGACGCACCCTGGCTCACTTTGATTGAGACAACAGAGCAGGGTGCGGCCACATCACTTTGATCTGTGTTAGGCTCTAAATGGAAATGGATCTGAGCCTCTTGTCAAATACTCTCCTCAACTTCAGACCAGGGCTGCATCCGGTCCCCTTGCACATGACCCCGTGGGTCCTGCCTCAGAGGAATGCAGCTGTCTGGGTGCTGAGTCTAGAGAGGCCTCCAGAAGGCCAGCCCGACCCCCAAATGTCTCCCTCACTCCCTGTCACCATGCCTGAAATTCCACGATTAAATTCTTGGATTTTTTTTTTTTTTAATCTGGAAGAAACTTTAGAAGTGATTTGTGTCCATCACAGTTTAACCAAGAAAGTAGAAGCCACTTTCAGACTTGACAAGGGAGCGAATTTGTGACATAGCACAGAGATTAGCAACCCCAGGACTGATCAGCACCCCTAGGATGGAGGACAAAAGGGGGTGCTAATGGAGTAGGGCCCAGGGTCATGCAATGGAGCCAGGGCCACAGGCGCTGGAGCAGGTCAGAGTGGAAGCCGAGCCATGCAGGAGGCAAGGCTGCTTCTGGAGACGCAGGGAGGCACAGAGAGAAGGGAAGACACCCTGCGCCGAGCTCCTCCCCACCTCCGCCCTCAAGCCTCCCTCCAGAGCTTCCCTTCGTTGAATCCATCCAGAGGCCAGCTGACGGGGAGCCTGGGAGCTGCAGCCTGTGGGGATCAGCCCCTGGAGACAGGGGGCAGAGCAGAGCAGGGCTGAGGGATGGATCTGAATGAAAACAGACCCCCAGAAGCCTCATCAACTACCCCAATCTGCATGTCTCCCACGCAAGGCTACTGCGGCCCAGAAGGGCTGAGGGTCGCTTATTATATAGGATCCTTAACTTGTGGTCACTGTGAGCTCCAGGGAGGCAAGGGACAGCGTGTCATCCATCTTTGCATCCCAGGTTCCTAGAGGAGTGCCCGAGACATAGCATGTGCACGGTAAATATTTGCAGGGGGAAGAAGTGGATGAAAGGGGGGATGAGGGAATAAATAGCACAGAGGCGGGATGGAGTCACTGTCTATCTCTGGGCTTCGGTGACCACGTCAGGAAAAGTACTGGTGATCAGTGACACTTACTGTGCTTAGCATTGTTCTAATTTTGCCTTTATACCTTGATTGCAGTGTAGTTGACACGCAGTAAACTGCATGTATTTCAAGGGTACAATTTGATTCATTTCGATGTGTTATTACACCTGTGAAATTATTCCCACAGTCATGGGAGTAAACACATCCACGACCCTCAAAATTTCCTCGTGCCCCTCCTGTCTTCTCCACCCCCAACTCAGACAACTGCGGATCTGCTTTTTGTCATTATAGATTAGTACACATTTTCTAGGATTTTATATCGATGAACTCATACATATGTAGTCTTTTTAGTCTGACATTTTATTCAGTATAATGCTTTGAGTTTTATCCATGTTGTGCTGGTATCAGCAGTTCATTCTTTTTTGTTGCTGGTTGTATTCCATGGTATGGAGGTACCACAATTTGTTTATGGATTCACCTGTTGATGGATAGTTAGGTTGTTTCCAGTTTCTGGCTATTACAAAGGAAACTGCTATGAGCATTTGTGTTCAAGTGTTTGTGTGGACATATGCTTTCCGCTCTCTTGGGTAAATGTCCAGGAGTAGAATGGTAAATAATATGGTAAGCATATGTGTAACATTTTAAGAAATTGCCAAGGTGTTTTCCAGAGTGCCGCACCCCTTCCGCATCCTAGGAGCGTATGAGAGCACCAGTTGCTTCATATCCTCACCTGCACTTGGTGTGGTCTGTCTGAATTTTAGCATTCCAGTGGGTATGATGTAGTACCTCATTGTGGTTTTAATTTGCTTTTCTTTAATGATTAATGGGGATCACCTTTTAATATGCTTATTTTCCATATGACTGTTTTCTTTGGTGAAGTGTCCGCTCAAATATTCTGCCCAATTTTTAAGTTGTTTTCTTATTATCAAATTGAGAGAGCTCTTTGTATATTCAGGATACAAGATCCTTATCAATATGTGATTTACAAATCTCTTCTCTCCATCTGTGGCTTGTCCTTTCAGTCTCTTCGCAGTACCTTTTGAAGAAGAGAAGCTGTTACTTGTAATGACATATAATTCAAAACAATTTGCTCTTTTATGCACTGTGCCTTTGGTGTTATACCTAAGAAATCATTGCCTAAATCAAGGCCACAAAGATTTTCCATGATATTTTCTTCTAGAAGTTTTAGAGTTTTAGCTTTGACATTTAAGGCTATGATCCATTTTGAGTTCAGTTCTCTATAGGGTGCAAAGTATGGATTGGGGCTCATTTTTTTTTTTTTTGCTTCTGGATATCCAATTGTTCTGGCACTATTTGGTGAAACTGAATTGCCTCTACTCCTTCGTTGAAAATCATTTGACTGTATATGTGGGTAGTATGGGTGCGTCTATTTCTAGACTTTATTCTATTCTATATTTTAGAAGCCTATTTGTCTATTTTTCTGCCAGCAGCATGCTATCTTGTCACTGTAGCTTTATAATAATTCTTCACATCAAATAGTGTAAGTCCTCCAACTTTTTTCTTCTTAAAGTTATTCGGGCTAACCTGGTTCCTCAGCAATTCCACGTGAATTTTAGCATCAGCTTGTCAACTCCTACAGAAACAGCCTCCTGGGATTTTCACAGAGATGACAGGAAATCTGTAGAGCAAATGGGGGGCGCGCGGGGGGCTGACATCATAACAACAGTGGGTCTGCCGATCCAGGAGCACGGTTCAGCTCTCCGTTTATTTATCCTCTTTAATTTCTCTGAACAATGCTTTGCGGTTTTGTAATGTACAGTCTTGCATATCTTTTGTCAATTGTATCGTTAGGAATTTTATATCTGTTCTTCATTGCATATGGCAGAGGTCGGCCAATGGGCTAAACCTTGCCCATTCCCTGTTTTTGTCAATAAACTTTTCTTGGCACACAGCCACACACATTCATGGACATATGGAGCAGTGTGACAGAGAGTGCATGAGGCCACAAGCCTTAAATTTTACTACCTGGCCCTTTAAAAATTTTTTTGCTGAATCCTAATATGTAGCATTCTTTTAAAATTTCAATTTCTGATTGTTCATTGCTAGTATATAGAAATATATTACATTGACATACATCAATCTTATAACCTGAAAATTTGCCAGACTCATTTATTAGTTCTAGTTGCTTTTCTGGAGGTCCCAGAGGGTTTTCTGCATAGACGACCATGTCTGAAAATAAGGATGAACTTACTTCTTCCTTTCTAGTCGGAATGCCTTTCATTTGTCTTTCTTGCTTTATTGCCCTACCTGAAATCCATCGTGCCACATTGAACAGGCAGTGTCTGAGTGCTCATCCTTGCCTTTCCCTGACCGTAGAGGGAAGCATGTGATCCTTCTCCATTGAGTGTGATGCTGTAGGTTTTCACAGATGCGTTTATCAGGTTGAGGATAGTCCAATGTGTTCTTACTGCACTTAGGTATTCTGAATGTCTTCCATGTATTAAATTAGCCAATCCTACCAACCTTACGTGGGAGCTACTGATCTACCAACATCATTCAGTAAGGAAACTGAAGCATGGAGAAGAAACTTGCCCAAGGTCCCATATGCGTTGAGAGGAAGCAGAGATTTTAATCCAGAAATGGATGGGCATGTTGAGCTCCCTTCCAACACTCAAATTCCAGGAGTTTGGATCAGTTAGAAATGCGTAGGGCTGCAAGTGACAGAACACCCAACACTGGGTTAAGCAGTAGGGACCTTTAATTGCCTCTTCTGCTAAGAAGTCTAGAGGGAGCAGTGCTGGGTTGATCCAGCAACTCAAAGGCGTGATCAAGGCCCCAGGCTCCTTCACCCTTTCTTTGCTGCTGTCCTCAGCATGTTGACTTTTCGTTCTCCTGCTTGCTGCCTCCAAGTTGCAAGGTGGCTGCTGCCTTGCGGTTGTGAGGTCCAGACATCACAAGCGCCGGTGCGGACTGGAAGCAGAGCCTGCACGTACCTATGTGGAGGGGCTGAGCGGGGGAGGCAGACACTCCACTCATGCTGCGTGTGCTTTCAAGGAGCAAAACACTTTCACTGTTTCCCCAGCAGGTCTCTCCTTCTGTCTCATTGGCCAGCCCTGCTGAGTGAATGAATGAGTAAATAAGCAATTAAATGAATAAACCTATAGAAAATGTTCTAGGAGGAAAAACTACAGATTTGGGAGCAGTCTCAGGTTTGAATCCAAGGTAAGTATGAATCCCTCTGAGTGAGTCAGTTAACAGCCTGGACTCTGTTTCCTCATCTGTGAAGTGAAGAGCATAACTCTCACCTCACCAGGCTCTCGGTAAGCCAGATTTAGGAAACCATCGTGACCGTGTTTTGAAGCACAAAGTACCTGACGAGTGTGGGTTGTGATGGTTAACCTCTCTGTGTTCATCTCAAGTCCTTGAGGATGGGGACATCGTCTAACTTTTTCACGACTGCATCCTGAGCCCCAGAAGTGTTGGGATCATACTGAAGCATAAATATTTGTCAAAGAGATGCACGAATGTTTATAGCCAGATCCTTTATGTATTTAACTAACTGAACCGTGGGTTGGTTTGCTCTTTCTGTACCAGTCTGTAAACGTCCCTCGGAGCAGACGATTGGTTCCTTGTGATTTAGGCCTATCCATGCAGTATCTTAGTCCTTGGGGTGACCTTAGAGGCCCTTTTGTGGCATGATGGAACAGAGGATGAGGAGTGGAGGGGTGGAGAGGGAACTGTCATTCATTCCTGCACTAGCTGGTCACCCAAGCCTTGCCTGAAGTAATCGTTAATAAATAAATCCTGCTGCTCTGCCTGGAGCAGGCCGGAAGGGGCTCCATCAAGTCAATGCCTGCAGCTGATGTGCGCCCCCTGACCACCCCCTGAGGGGGCTCCAGGCTCCTCCAGGGTGGATGTGAGCAATATCCCAACGTCTCCTCTGAAGTCAGACCTTCCAGCCACACCCTCCAGGTTGTGTGGAAGCTGCCCAGTGTCTTTGCTGGGAAGTAAAAGGGGCAGTTTATTAAATAGATTCAGCAGCAGTCTTTGCATTGTAAGCAATAGAAGCCAATGAACTATTTTAATGAAAAATTTGAAATGTAAGAAGAGAAATGGGTTGTCTCAGAGAGCCATGAAAGGAGAAGCAGCTTCTACAGGCAGGGCTGCGGGAGCCTGGGTCTGAGGGCGACCGTGGAGCATCCCGCGGGCGCCAATGCCTCTTGTCTGAGCTCCATCACGCCCCCAGCACTGGATGCCCCAGCTGAAGACAAACGAGTTCTGCCTCTGAGCCCTGCTGAGCTTTGCCCCAGCTTCAGTTCAAGAATTCCTGGGGATGGCTGCTGATTGGCCAGGCTTGGTCACGAGACGTTGGGGACCAATCAGCAACGGGCTGAGGGGAGGGGTCGTGTAGCACAAGGGCTGCCTCTGGAAACCACGTGTTGAGGGGCAAAGAGCGTTTCCCCTAAGCAGTGGCATGCAGCACCCACAGGTGGAAGGGCTGGGATGGGGCAGACAAAACAGAGAGTGTCCGCCACAGCTGGACACCTAGTATATGCCTTAATGATTTTAAAATAATAGCCAATCATTTATCAAATTTTCACTCTGTTAACCATCCATCTTGCAAAGCCAGTCTCACAAGAACTGCATTAAGTATTGTATTCCTCATTTTTCCGTTGAAGAAATTGAGGCGGAGGTAAGGCAGCTCGCTCAAGGGTGCTCCCAAACGCTGCACTCCCTCTGTCCCAAGCTCAAGCAGTCAACATTGGGATCCTCACTTTGCAGAGGAAGAAATCGAGGCTTCCAGAGATTGACCAGCACACCCATGGCCGCAGCTAGGAGGTCGTGGAGCCAGGATTCCAGCCAGCTCGGTCTGCAAATCTGCTCACTGTCCACAATTCTGACCTGCTTTCCGTTCCTTTCATTTTACCAATGGAGAGAGGAGACCCTGGGAGGTGCCAGGTCCTGTGAAGGTGGTCCTTCCAACAGACAGAGGAATGACCCCAAAGCAACAGCCCCTCAGCCCCTAGAGCTGCTAAGCTGCTCTAGACATGGCTCAGAGCTGCTTGTTCAAAACACAAAGTGCCCTTCGTGGTACCGAAATGTAAAACTTGCTCCGTTCTTCAAGTCTCTCTCGACTTGCCATAGTGTTTTTTAATTTGCTATTTAACGGCAATCTAAGTTAAAAAATTTTTCATTTTATATTATTAGCATGAATTTTACCATTCCTCTTCAGAGTGTGCAATGCTGGTTTTAAATGCAATATAAGAGCATTTAACTCGCAGGCGAAGTTACAGGAATTACACATTAGTATCTCGTAGTCATGCGTATGCATTCGGTTCTCCCCGGAACAACGAAACATCGTTCAAAACTAACTCAGCTGTTTCCATTTCACTTCCTGACATGCGCGCATTCTACCGCCCCGCCCTCCATTTACTCACCAGAGAGGACTGAAAGGAGGAGGGACGATGGGTTGCCTGTCTTTTCTTTTGCTTCAGTGTCATCATTTTTAGCGGAAGTAGTTGGCTGATACAGGGAGCAAACATGAGTAGGAAGGGATATCATGGGCTGTTTGCATTTCTTAGGGTGCCGTTGTCTTCTTTCCGCAGTTGAAGCATGTTCGGGTCCCGTAGGAAAGTGTACCTTCTTGGAGCACTCGGCGCTCCCCCTCACTCAGCCCACGGATGCGGTCAGCTTCTCTTGTAGGCGCTCTGAGTCTCGCTGACCTCTCCCGCATTTGGGTCCGTGGGAATTCTGCACTCCTTGGAGGCTCACGGGTGCTGTCTGCAAATGGGGCTGCAGAGAACAGCAGGAAACACACACACATACTGTCCTCTCTTTGTGCGCATGCTCCATTGTCCCGTCAGCCTTCACTCACAAAACCCAAGTTCCAAATAAAATCAGGAGCTCACGTCGCCCTGCTTGGGTGACAGGCAGCGCTGCTTGGGATTCCCCGCTCTGTTGCATCCCCCAAAACTTCCCCTGCCTCAACCTCCCCAAACTCGGGTCAGGTCCCGAAACACACTGCCCGAGCCTTTTCCTCTGCCTGGTATGACGTCTCCTCCCATCTGATGGGTGAATTCATCTGCCAACACTTGGGTCCAGTACCACTACCTCCTGGGAGCCTTCCTGGGTCTCTGAGTCAACTCTTCCCTCTTGGGTACCTTCTTCCTATTCCCTGATGTCTACCCAGGAGGCAGCTCTGTGCAATGATGAGAGCTGGGATATAGAATCGGACGAAGGGTTCAAGTTGCAGCCTCCCACTTACTCACTTGGGGATTTTAGTCAATGACTTAGCCTTCCTGAACCTCAGCTTTCTCATCTCTGAAATGAGACTAATTCCAGTGCTGCAAAGGGTTGTGGTGCAGACGAAATGAGAACCCAGCTGCGGGCCGCTCTCCTCCCCCGACGGTGCACTGAGCGCATTTATTCCGTTATTCGTCTGCACCCGCTGCCTAGAATTCGGCTCCGTCACGGCAGTTCCTCAGCTCAGCCTGGGCTCTTCCCAACACAGTGTACGTGGACTCTCCCCTCCTCCTGGGAGTGCCATCTCGAGCAGGAGAACCCCCCGTGCATTCTGGACTTTCCTGCCCCCCTGAAGTCAATCTGCCTGCAGGATTCAAAGCAGCTTCCAGCCTCCTTTTTCATTTTCCACCCACCCCAGCTGGAATTCCCTTCCTGCCCATCCTTTGAGTCTCTGTCCTGGGCTGATTTGCTGTTTATCCTCCTCGCTTCTCTGTTTACTTTCGCCCTCCCCTCCCAGGCCTCCAGTCCGCATTTCTCTCGCTCCCCAACCC
The DNA here is from genome assembly GCF_021613505.1 of Equus quagga. Classification (NCBI taxonomy): domain Eukaryota; kingdom Metazoa; phylum Chordata; class Mammalia; order Perissodactyla; family Equidae; genus Equus; species Equus quagga. The sequence goes on along the minus strand of NC_060269.1, from coordinate 148,980,390 downwards.
GCTCTCCAGCCCCCACTTGCCCAACCCCCTTAGGGCAAGCGCCAGTTTACTTGCACAAACCTTAAGAGAAAAAAAAAAAAAAAATAGGCGGCCACAAATGCCAAAACCTTCTGCGAAGCCCAGACACCACACAATAATCATCTGGGGCTCCTCTACGTAATCACAGGTCCTGCCAAGTCTCTGGTTTAAAGGGAAAAAAAATACTATGTAAATATACAATATATCAGACTATTAGGAATTTTCAGTGTAGATTCCAAATTATTTGCAGCCCTGAAAAGAGGCAGACAGCTCTGGGTTGGCATTCCTTCTCTGCCACGTCCTGGCAAGCTATGAAGCCACTGGGAGCCTCCATGTTCTCATCTGTGAAATGGGTGCATCTGAAGGAGTCCTGCAAAGACCAAATTATTTAAGGTGAATGAAGGTGGAACCCAGCACCCGGAACCGGGTAAGCACTGAGTGCATATTCATCTCCTCCTCTCTTGACCAAAATTGCAAGAAAAGGGGGGGAAATGAGCAAGACTTTGTAAACAGCCACGGGGGCGCCAGTAAAACCCAAAGGACAATTATTCCAAGCAGGAGCGTAGATGCTCCTGGAAGGTCCATGGGATTAGGTGGAGCCAGCTTCTGAGAGTCTAAGCAACTCTGAGGGGAAAAAATAAATTAAATAAATGGTTTCTCTAATACAGGGCCATCTGGCGATTTGATAAAAGTATTGGGTTTCTTAAGGCAATCGGCGAGCGCTCCCTGGGCGCCACCGTTTATGGCTTAAATATGACTCGCATGTGGAACCGGCATTACAAATGGGAAACAGCAGCTCCCGGCTTGTTCCCTAATGGGGCCTTTCATCACCCAGTTACCCTTAAGCGTCTCCCTTCCTATTGTAATTGGCCCTAAATGAAAAGCATTAGTCCCGTCAATAAAAACTAATGGTTCTACTTACTAAAAAGAAGGGGATGGAAGGGGGTGGGGACAAGAAGAGCGGTCTCTTTAAAAGGCAGGAAGGGACCGGCGACGCCTCCCTTCCGGAACTTCAGGGTTTGATATTGGGGTGCAGAAGGCCACGGTGGGGAAAGCGCCCCTCCGAGAGTCGGGAGGCTGGATCCCCATTCTGGCTCTGCTGTACCTTGCTGTGTGACTGTTGATGCATAGCTCTCCCTCTCTGGGCCTCCCTGATCCTTGTTAAAGTGGATATAATGAGGCCACTCTGGCCTGCTCACAGTAGGGCTGGTTTCAAGGATCAAAGGAGAGGCGGCAATTAAAAAGGCTTTGAAACTGTAAAAGCCTTGAGCCTGGGACGAGTCACGGCAATTTTATCCTTCCTGGAGATGGGAGCCGTCCCCTAGGCGTTTCAAACTGTCTTCTGCCAGGATCCAAAGGAAAACCTGTTTGGGGTCCCTGGACTCAACACAGCCTGCGGCTGCCGGGCCCACAAAGAGGGACTGTTTGAAATTAAACTGAGAAGGTAGTCTCCATCAGGTGGCTTGGGGAAAATCGTTATTTATTTGTTTGCTTAAGACTTTTCAGAAATGGTCTAATCCTCTCTTGGCCACCGGCCACCCCCAGCCATGGGCCCCTCGGTGCACACGAAGAGGAAGCTGTGCCCTCCAGCGAGCTCAATAATAAGAGCCTAGAGACGGCATGTCCAGGAGCCACTTGGCCTTCTAAACAGCCTCGCTTCAGACTCGTCCTGCAGCTTCTCTGTTGCTATCTGACCCTGGAAGAGAAGGAAACATAAGATGCGAGCCTGCTGGAAGGGACCCGCCTCAGGGCCCACAGGTAGGAAAGTTACACCCGGAGCTCTTGCTGGGAGCCAGACCCTTCGCCAGGAGCTAAGCAGCCATCACGGTGGGCGATCCCGCCAGCCAAGACGCAGGTGTGGCTGCTACCCCATCTCACGGATGAGGACATGGAAGCGCATCCTGGTAAAGCGAATTGAGTGAAGTCACGCAGCAACAAAGGAGGCCGTAGATTCGGACTGGGACAAAGCAGGTGCTCCATCCTTCAGAGCAGCTTCCTCAGGACAGCGGTTCATGGGAAGAGGCCACAGTCGGGCTGGGGGGCAGATGCTGTAGTTGCCACATCACCGTCTCAGAGCATGCTGCCCCGTGGCCCTGGACCAGCTCCTGTCTTCCCTTGCCTGAGGGCTTTCTGGCTGCCGCAGACTGAGCTGGAAGTGCTGAGAATTCAGGCTTCCCTGGGGGGAGCAGGAGCAGGATGTGGTGCCACAGGGAAGTTGGGGTCTAAAGACCCGGCTCCATCTTCCTTGGGGGGGGGTAACTGAGTCACCCATCTATACTCTTTCCCAGAGTCTCCAACAGACGCGAGCCATAAACTGCTTTAGAACGTGTTCCTGAGTGACTGTCTCCCCTTTCCCATCTCACCTTCCCTTGTCCCTTGGATCTCACGCTCTGCTTCTGGGAGAATCCAAACTCACACGTGCAGGTTGGAACTGGAGGAAGTGACCTGCAACTGGGTCAGCCAGTGCCAGGTAGATGGGAGCCCAGAGCAAGGCTGAGACACAGCCATTTCATTCAGTCATTCAACACATAGTGACCGTAGGCCTTGATGGGCCAGGTGCCGTGCTGGGCGCAGGGTTTCCTGTGGGCACAAAACAGACCTTGTCCCTGACCTTGTGACAATCACAGACAGGTGAGGCAGTCCATCGATGAGCAATAAACACATAAACCGTGACAGCACTGCAAGAGCGCCATGCAGAAGTGAAAGTGGGGGCCGCGCTGGAGAGCATCAGGGCTGGTCTCCTCCCTCGGAGGAGGGGACATGTAAGGGGAGACCTCAAGAACGGGAAGGATCCAGCCAGGCAGAGAAAGAGCCCTCCCTGGGGAGAGTGGCCCCTGGGAAGGCTCTGAGCGCTGAGAAAGGAGATTCACGTGTGAGGAAGGCCCTGAGTTGTGTTTGCAACAACATTGGGGTGGGGTTTTAGGACTCGGTGGGCATTGAAATAGGACAAGTAATTGAAAACATGATTCACCTGGGCTTACCCATAAAAGGGAAAATATTGCCTGTAGTGATAGACGTGGTTTCAGGCACAACCGGAGCCAGGAACCAAACCGTGTCTCGGGAGATGCTTTGGCTCCAGGCGTCCTCTTGGTTCACTCCTCACATTGCCTGTTCTTAGAGCAGCTCTGCCTTGCAGCTGAAGAGTCCTTGCCAGATGCACCCGAGTTCCCAGCAAAGAGCTGGAGATGCCCTCCCATTTGTCCAGCTACATGGCTCATACCGAAGCAACGACCACCTCAGGGCACAAGGATGCTTCCACTGGCTTCAGTCTGGGTCATATGCTCCCCCCACCCCGGGTTAGTGAATGGTGGATGCCCTGGGAACTCAATGCTTTTGACCAAAGAAGGGGACATGAGTTCTGAGAAGGGGAAAATAAGTCTTCTAGAAACGCCATGCACCATGGGAATGGCTCAAATTAAAAAGACTGACAATACCAAGTGTTAGCAAGGATGTGGAGCAATTCTCATATGCTGCTGATGGAAGCCTAAAATAGCACAATGACTTAGGAAGAATGCTTGGCATTTTCTACTAAAGCAAAACATACACAAACCCCATGACCCAGCCGTCCCCCTCCTGAACATATACCCAGCAAAAACGAGTGCTCACAGCCCCCCAGAATATTCATGGCATCTTTCTGCATAATAGCCAAAAAGTGGAAATGGCCCAAGTACCCATCAACAGCAGAATGGATGAGTAAAGTATCCACTGGCATATGTGGTATATTCCTACAGGGGAATACTACACAGCCGTGAAAAAGACTATATGATGGCTCCATGTGCCCACATGGATGAATCTCACAGATGTATTAAGAGAAATAAGCTGGACACAAAAGAGTGCTTACTGTATGATTCTATTTACATGAAGTTTTAACGATAGACCAAACTAATATATGGTGGAAAAAAGTCCAAATAGTGGTTATCGTCTCAGTGGAATTGACTAGAAGGAGAAGGCTCCCAGGATACTGGAAGTTCTCTGCCTTTATCTAGGTGCCGGTCACCTGGGACTGCACACAGATGAGAATTCATCACGCAGAGCTGTGCACTTGAGATTTTTGTACTCAAATCATGTATGTTACACCTCAATTAAAAATTTTAAAAACTATTTTTAATGCCCCCTTGAGTGTCCATATATTTCTGTGTCTTATCTTTCCTCTGACTTTATTCTATTGTCCTATCTTTATTATCCTTCCCCTGATTTCTTAATCTGTTTCTTTTTAGCACATCATATTGTGTCTCTGTAAACAATCTCAAACCCTTTCGCAATGAGAGAAGTTAAGAATTTAAGAAGGAAAAAAAGGCCTGAGTAGTTGTCTGCTTTTTTAACTTAATGAAAGTGATTCACTTTTTATTGTCTTAGCTTCATTGCTTTTCGTCCTAAATCAAGATTTTTCTCTGTCTGCCAATTTGCAAACGGACCAATTTCTACCAATTGGCCTTAACATATACAAATCAGTCTCATAAATAAAAACAAAAGTTTTCCAGCCGACACAGCTTTGGTTTTCCATCCCTAGGCCCCTGCCCCACGGGGTTCTTCTGGCGGTAAGACAAGAAAGCTATCATTCTCTTCGACACAGCATAAATTGCCATCTTTCCCTGGTTAAGTCTCGGATGCCGACTGCCAAAAGCAGGCCTCTGATTCATTCCGCTGAGATTCCAGAGTAATCTGCCTCGCGGCCTGCAACCAGAGATGCCTTCGGCAGACCCCATTATAAATTAACATTTAATCCTAGCCCAGGGAATGCCAGGGCGGGGACAGCCTATGGGGACTGCTGAGCCCACCCTGGGGAAGCCCGGGGAGAGGCCCCACCCTAGCTCTGTGCCCCGTGGACCCGCCACAGTCCAGAGAGAGATGCAATTTCCAGCATGGCTGGGTTCAGGGCTCAACCGATGACACCGTGTGATCTTGGGAGAAGAGGGGGTCATCATGGCCTCCATGAGCCTTAGTCTCTCCCCGTCTCTGCCCCTATAACTTGGGGTGCACGGTGTATGGCTTACTGACTCAGTGATCTTCTCTGTGTCTTGATCCCCTCTAGACTGCAAGCTCATGAGCACAGGATGGTTTGGGACCCAAAGCACGGTGCTGACATGTGGCAGGAACTCAGTCAATGTTTGTTGAATGACTGAGTAAGGACAGACCCAAGAGATGCTGCTGACCAGGTGGGTGTAGGGTGTCAGGAAGGGGAAGAATCAAATATGACAGCCGGATAATGACTTCGATAAGTGATCAGAGGGTGGTGCCATGCACCAAGACCAAGCAAGGGAAGGAGCAACAATGGGGGAGGGGAGTGGACCTGGCGAAGTGCCTGCTGCTCCCGCAGACCAGCACCCCGTGAGGAAGATTCTGGGTCTCCACAAGACACTTAGAGCAGACGTCAGTCCCCAATCTCAGTGCTCAAATAGAATAACGGGACCCCCTGTTTCCAAAGGCGGAGCCCCAGCCCGACCGGGAGAAAAAGTCATCTATTCTTGAGATGCAGATAGACTGTGGGACCACCGGAGACAAGCAGCACCCATCTCTGAAAGGCGAGCTGGGGGCCCGGGGCTGCCTCTGGTGCTGGAGGGGACACGGAAGTGGAGGCTCAGATTCAACAGGTTCATGTTCACCCTGACTGGCCGGCAGCCCACCCCAGGGGGACAGAGCAGGAAAACGCATCTGTGCCCAGTCCGGTGAAGGCTGAGACACGACCCCCAACCGCAGCGCCCGGGCTGGCCCGAGGGTGAGGCTCATGCTGTGGCGTGAATCCACTTTTCCAGAAAGATGGGTGGAGCTTCATCCTGAAAGCTGGAGAAGGAACTGGGTCTGGGGCCAGGGCAGGGCTAGGCAGGGGCGGGGACTCCCTCCCGCAAAGGCCCGAGTCCTGAGCGACGCCAGGGAAAACCCAAGTGGGACCAAACGTGGACTGTTGTCCCTGCTGGGCTGTAATCCCCGGGAGCCAGCCCCGACCCCCAGCAGAGAGTCCCGCCAAAGCCGCTGAGTTGGCGGAGGCCCCGGGGCCAGAGGGGGGGAAGGGGAGGAGCGGGGTCTGCCCCTCCTCCTTCCAGAATGTCACAGAGACCCTGTAAGTGAACAGCGGGCAGGAGTTAAAGTGACCGAGGGACTCTGCCAAATCCAGCCGGCTCTGCGTTTGAGATGTACCAGGATCTGCACCTCCCGCTCTGCTCACTGAAGCTCTTCACCCACACAACGACCCCATGAGGAACACTCTAGTGTCACCATCCCCATCGGATCACCGAGGAGGAGCCAGGCACCGGGAAATAGAAATCCACTTCCCAAAGTCGCCCAGCTAGAAAACGGCAGGCCCAGGACTCGAACCCGGGAGGGTGGAGTCCAGAGCCCGCGCGCGAACACTTCTCGTGGCACGCCTGCTGGTCGCGCGGGATTTGAAAAGCCGCTACCGGGAGGGGCCGGGCCCCTGGCACCGCCGCCCCCACGTGGCCGAGGCTCCCAGGGCCCCCGCCCCTGCGCTGCGGATTCCCGGCGTCCTATTCTGAGGAGTTCCGGGGGATGTGCGGCTCTGAGGTTTGTGATGTATCAGCCAGGTCCCAGAAGGGCACAAATTCCTTTACTCTGTCCTAAGATGCATATATTGTCACCATGGAAATAATAACAACACCTCGTGAACACAGTTCTTTACAAGTTACAGCCTGCCCGCCGCCAGGAACGCCTTCAACGCCACGGCAGCAGGGCACAGAAGGTGTTACGGCCCCTCCCAGCGCTGAGGAAACTGAGGCTCAGAGAGGTTAAAGGACTTGCCTGGTATTGCACAGCGCCTGAGTGTCCGTTGTAACTCAAGAATGAAACAGTCTCTATAAGCATCATCTAGTGAGAATAAGACTTTTCTATTTGGAGGAAACAATATTTTAATATATATGTTTTTTTATGATGGGTAGGGAGCAGCTTGGTGCTTTTAAGATGAGGAACCTACCCCAAAACTGTAAGGTATTTCCTTCCCAAAACAGACTCTGAATTGGTGTTGCTGTTTTTGTGTGATTCTTTGTGAGGCGACCCTCCTACGTTCCACGCCGAGGGTCTGCGGCTCCAAGGGGAAGATGGATAAGGCCCTCTGTCTGCCGCGAAGCCCAGTGCGTCGAGAGACATGCCCAGGATTTGCCCCGAGTTACCAGAGTAAGGGGAAACTTTCCCACCATCTTGCAATTGCAGACTGCTGCGTCACTGAGCCATAGGAAAGCCATCATACCCGTGTTCCGCCGCTGGCCTCAGAGAAAAAATCCCGAAAGCAAATTGTTGTGGTGGAAAAAAGACTGTGCGTGCCAAGAAGTTCTTGGGAGAGGGAGCGTTCCTGTGCTTCCTAAGAAATGTCCACAGATCTCATCCCGTTCCTGGGGTGGCTCCAGTGGGGACCATCTCCTTTTTTCCAGGTGCTGCCGTCGATGGGATTTGCCACCATGGATAAGTTACTAAACTGCTCTGTGCCTCAGTTTCCCCACATGTGAATAGGGGCATTGAGAGCCACCTGCTAGGGTGGTTTGAGGATAAAGAGACATAACAGGCACCCGGCCCAGTCCTGACACACAGTCGGACCTTCCTAAAGTGTGGGGGACTCCTGTGAGGCCCTTGCCGTTTCTGTGATGTTGGCGGTGAGGGGAGAAGTGGCCATTTATTCATTCCAACAAGGCAGCCGGTGCGCTCTGCTTCACCAACGCAGGGTACAGCTGCCCCTCTGTGCCTTTCCAGGGAATCACTGAAGGATTTTGTGTTACCCCGGCAGGAAGTTATCTCCTTCTTGAGGACCCCTTCCCGCATACATGACCCCACCCCACTGCCCGTCTCACAATTGTCTGGATCCTGGAAACTTAGTCTAGAAAGGGTCCTTCCTGCCTCCCAGGTCCACTTGGAGAAGTGGGGTCTGATCTGTCCACCGCTGTCACTGCTCCTCATGGCCACAAGATGTCACTGTTGAAGACAGGCTGGATGCAGTTTGGCCAACAGTGCTTGCCCCTGCGGTCAGCATGCTCTTGCTTGCCGGACCATCACGGTGCCCCGCTCTAGACACCAACCATATACGTCTGGTAGTCCACATTCCCACGTCCCCATGCTCAGCCATGGCCCCCCAAAACAAAACCACAGTGCAAGGGTGACTGGCTCCGGAAGAATTTTCACAATAGGTCTTAACTTCTGCCCAAACCAGTTTTTCCCCCGCTAACCCTCTGTGGTGGTTAATTTTATGTGTCCACTGGGCTGGGCTACCGTGGTGGCCAGATATTTGGTCAAACATTATTCTGGATGTTTCTGTGAGAGGGTTTTTGGATGAGATTAACATTTAAATCAGTGGATTATGGAATAAAGCAGAATGCCCTCCGTGATGTGGGTGGGCCTTGTCCAATCCGTTGAAGGCCTGAATAAAACAGAGGACTGAGGTCCAAGCAGGAATGAATTCTGCCTTCAGATTTAAGCTGCAACATCAACTGTTCCCTGGGTCTCCAGCCCGCCAGCCCGCCCTGCAGATTTGAGGGTGCCCACCTCTGTAATCGTGTGAGCTGATTCTTTAACATCAATTCTCCCTCTAATGGTGAGGTATCCTATTTCTTCTGTTTCTCTGGAGAACGCTGACTAATCCATCTTCCATCACGGTGTTGACCAGGTCCCCAGTCCTGACTCCTGTGGCTGTGTAACAAGTTCTCCTTGAGGCCCCTGGTACATTTTCCTGCCAGCACATCTCGATCAGAGTGGCCTCAGTCTTCCCTGACATTTGGAATCTCAAAAAACAGACACAGGGATCTGGGATCCTGGGCTGTGTAGGCAAAGTGGTGCCTCCGCCCTCGTGTCTGAGCAAGGAAGGGCCTCACAGATTCTCTCCTGGACAAAAGAAGATCTACCCCGAGATTAACTGCTCTGTCTCCCAGGGCTGAGGATCCCAGCCTGGCTTCTGGCGACCCGAAGCAACCTGAGCCAGGACCATCTGTGGGCCTACTAAGCGCACTTTGCGTACATTTTGTCACCTGGCTGGATTCTCGGCTAATCCTGGAGGTGGGGGTCCTGCGTTTCAGGGTGAGGACCCTGAGCCTCGGCGCAGTGAGTCACTTCTCAAGGTCACACTGCCGTCAGCAGCAAGGCTAATATGCCCCTCAGAGTCCATAACAATGTTTTAATAAAAATGTTATTTTTTAATAGAAAAGTAAAATTGGATTTGTGCCTTAATCTTCAGACTGCTTTAGCTATCTTGAGGCCAGACTACACTGCAAACTTTAAAAAACGTTTTTGGATCGAGTAGCCAAGAACAAAACAGCTTCTCGGGAGTGTGCTTAGCAACGCCAAGCTATTAACTTCCAGCAAGAGTCGACCATGATACTGAAATGAAAATTTGATAATACCTATTATTTATCATATTGTTCCCCCATCATCCGTTTATGAAAAATGGATGGAGGCCCAGAAATCCTAACAGCCATGGCTCTTCCAGATGGGAAAAATAATAATTTTCTCTGTTCTGCCTTTTTTGTATTCGAATAAAGTTTATAGAGAACTCAGAGTTTATTCCATCTGGTTGTTACGGGAAAGCAGAAAGTTCTGACTGTGTCCCGGATCTTTGGGATCAGTCTGCCGTGAATTGCAAGTCACTTCATCTTTCTAAGTCAGTGAAAAGGAGAGGCACAAGTGGAGAGCAGTAAGGTTCCACGGTCCCTCAGGTCTGGTCCTGCAAACACCCCTGGGGGGCTCCCTCAGGAGTAGAAGGCTGCTCTGCAGAGACGGAGGCCCCGAGGCCCTGCCACGTCCAATATTGGTAACACCTTCATAATCAGAGCATTTACAAGGCCCAGATGCTCCTCCTGGCTCTAACGCCATTGGCTGCAAAATCTTGGACAACTCATTTAACATCTTGGCTTTTTCTTATCTGCATTTTCCACATTGGTAAGGTAGGGATGATAACGCTGGGCCAAAGCCCACCATAAAAATCGGAAACAGCTTTTTAAAAATATTATAAAGCTACAAGGTGGAGCGCTCCCCCAAGAGAGTGACTTTGAAAATGAGGTTTGGCTTCCCGCCTCCTCATGCTCCCCTGACCCCAAGTCCTTGGCCGTTGCAAGGTTTCTCTGCAAAAATTGCGCTCCCCGCATACCGGCTGCAGACTGCTGGGGGTGCCCCCGCCACTGAGGGTCCTCAGCAATTGGAAGAACCGTGCCAACCTCTGTGCCTCTGAGCGAGAGGAGGGTCGTTTGAGTAGCCAGAGAAGGAGAGAGTGGACGACTGCGTGAGATCGCCACCTCCACCCCTGGCCACTTCTGCTCCTTGCCTGGGTCCAGGCCTGTGTCGCAAAGCCCAGCACGTCCATTCTCCACGAGGACAGAGATTCTTTCTAGTAGAGTCAGGAAGAACTTTAAAACTGCAAAGATTCTTAAGATCAATTTTCCAGGTCAATTTGCATCCTTCAAAATGCCCTGCCTCTCACACGTGGGAGAGAAAGGAAAAGTCATGTGGCCAAGAGGGCTGGGTCCAGGACGGCTGTGTTCAGGAGAGCATGGCCTTTGGCTTTGCAAATAGCAGTTCCTCTAGAAGAGAAGGGAGAAACCCAACAGAGTGCGTATGCCCAAATGTCGACGGCCGGGCCCTCACAGAGCCTGGAAGTCAGAACTTATTGTTTCAAAGGGAAGACGGGACCTTCTTTAAAACTGGCACAAAAAGTCAGAATAGTCACCTAAAGGTTCGTCTCCCTCCGTCCAGGACACCACCTTCCCAGGTATGGCCAGGTAAGCCCTAGCCAGCTATGGGGCTCAAATGTCCCACAAGGAAATCTACACTGCAGATGATGCTTGCATGAACAGGTTAACACAAATATTAGTCTGCACAAACGGTTGTCTCTACAGTTGCTGATGAGAACTTTTATGTTATAGCCTATAGACCTTTTCCCCAATGAAAAGAAGAGAGTGAAAGCTGAGACATGGCAGGGATCCAAAGGCTGACTCCTCGCTATGCCTCCTGGTTTCTGGCCTGGATGATGGGGCGGTGCCTCGGATGGGGGGCATGGAAGAAGGACGGCGGGCTGGAGACGGGGGAGGGAAGGCTTGAGTTTAGTCTGGGGGTTTTTGAGTCTAACCTTCCAGGGCCCAGACCAAACAGGCGGTTAGTCAATGGTTGAGCATTTACTGAGCGCGAGATACCGTCTAGACGTGGAGGATTTATTAACAATGCAGTTCTGGACCATATCCTGGCGGCCCAAGCCCCGGGATTTCTATCAGGCCCAGGACATGGGAGAAGAGTATGGGAGGAAGGTAAGAATCCAGCAGTAATGAAGTGCTGGCCCCGAAGAGGCTGTTTTAAACCAGAAGTGACTGAGTTACCTTGAATTGATGAGAAAACACCTCCACCAACAGCAGAACTGGGAGACTGGTGAGAGAAGCTGAGTTCAGTTCATGAAAATTTTGTTGCTGAGCACAGCACTGCAAGAGAAAGAGAAAAAGGAGAGGGGCAGAGAGAGGCAGGCCAGCCAAGAGAGTTACTTACATGTTGCCACTAAAATGGACGTAAAAATACCTCCCTTTCTCCCCCTACAGAGGAATAAGATGCGAAAATGGAAGTGGGGGCCGACCCCATGGCTGAGTGGTTAAGTTTACGTGCTCTGCTTTGGCGGCCCAGAGTTTGCCAGTTCAGATCCTGGGCGTGGACCTACATAGTGCTCAGCAAGCCAAGCTGTGGTGGCGTCCCACATAGAAGAACTAGGATATACAGCTATGTACTGGGGCTTTGGGGAGGGAAAAAAAAGGAAGATTGGCAACAGATGTTAGCTTAGGGCCAATCTTCCTCACCCCCCCAAAAAAAAAAGAGAAAAGAAAATGGAAGTGAAGGCACTTTGCACACTCAATAGTGCACTCCCCCATTGTAAAATACTGTAATTTTTAAAAATAAATGTTTTATTTTGGAGTGTAAGCTTCTAAGCCCTCACTGAAGCTTGTTTAGCCATCAGCTCCTCTCTAGGGCAGTGATCTCCGAATGTTTTTGATCTGGTACTCATTTAATAAAAACAAATTTGCACTGTTAATGTATGTTGATTAACTTCTTTATAAATCCAATACGTGTCTTACTATTATTGGCTAATATCCCAAGACACAATAAACAACTCAAGGCGAAACTATGGGGACAGTTAAAAAGATCAGCGGTTGCCAGGAGTCTGGGGGGAGGAGGCAGGAACAGGCGGAGCCCGGAGCACACTTAGGGCTGAGACGCTGTGCTGGAGGATACGTGACCCTGTGCATTTGTCAGAACCTACAGAATGTACAGCACAAAGAATAAGCCCTGATGTAAACTGTGCCCTTTAAGTCATACTGGCTCTCATCCACTGTACCAGATGTCGCACAGCAGTGCGAGATGTCACTAACAGGGAAACCGCGGGGGGTGGGAGCGAGGGGTATATGGGGACCCTCTGTACTTGCCGTTCAATTGGTCTGTAAATCTAAAACTGCCCTAAGAAATAAAGTCTCCTAATTTAAAAAAAAAAGTTTTGCTGACAAGTAATTTCTTTCAAGAACTCCACATGGTTTCAAGACAGTTCAACTCCCCCCCCGAAAAAAGTTTTGTAGCAACTGCAGTGTGATGAACTGGACCGCGTGCATTCGTCCTGGGGGCAGAGCAGGCTGGCCTAATCCTCGTGAAAATCCGCAGGCCAATCTCGTTCTGGCATTGAGGAAATCCATCTCTTAGCATCCTTTCTGTCCCGAAGTGAATTTGATCTGCTTTCCTTTCATCGGCCGCTGGGAGTTATTCGAAGGGGGTGGTCTCCCAGCTCTTTTTGTTATTTCTGGAGTTTAAAATAAGCTCCGTGTTGTTATGGAGGAGAGGAAGGTACATGAAAAGCTTAACGGGTTCCATTTCATGTTCCAGAATTCAAATATTTCAAAATCAATTATTCGGCTCTTTGCTAGAGTCCTTAAAACGCGGCCCCGTGAGTCGGAACAGATGCCTGTAGGGCAGGAGGCCCGGACGGTCTCTTTGTTGTCATTCCGACGGCCGCTTACAAGTCTGCGCCATGGGCTGGTGGATCTGCCGGGGCCCAGTCCACGTTTTCCTGACTGATGTTTCACGCTGTCTCTCTTTTTCTCTTCTATCTGCCCCCAAACACAGTGAGTGGAGTCACTGCTTCACCCCTACCACAGTCGTGCTCACCCCATCCTGTTCCCAGGGACGCTCCCGGGCCCGGATGCCTCCAGAGAACCACCGTGAGGACAGCCGCTGTCTCACCACGGGCCTTCGAGGTGCCAGGACTGTGCTGAGTGTTTTGTGTATTATGTCATCTAATTACAAGCAATCTCAAGAGGGGACATTATGATTAACCCATTTTCCAGGTGAGGAAACTGAGGCTAGAGATGCTATGTAGCTCTACGCTGTAAAAAATGAGCAAGGAGAGTTCACCACGCGCCTACTTTAGGCTTTGCGCTGTGCTGGGCGGGAGGAGAGGGCGTGGGCTCTGGGGCAGGCTGACCTGGGCTCCAGTCCTCCACCTTGCCCAGGGCAAGAGCGGTGGCCGTTCATTAGCTGCCTGTGCGCCAATCATTAATGCAATTTTATTGAGAGCCTGCTGTGCCCCTGGAGCTGTTCTGGAGGGTGGGGATGTGTCGGTGAACGACACAAAGACCCCTGCCTTTGAGGAGCCTGTGTTCTGGTGGAGTGAAACGGACGATACACGACAAACATCATGAAGAAATAAGTGCCTATGACATAAGAAGGTGGTGAGAGCTGCAGACAGGGCCGGCCTCACCCAGGCTCAGAAATGCCCCCAGCTCGGTTCAATGCTCTGCTGTCTCCATCTTGAAGTCCCAGATAAGTTTTGGACAAGGGACCCCATATTTTCATTTTGCACAGGGCCCAGCCCATTACAGAGCCAGTCCTGGCTGCAGAAGCTGAGAGAGATTACAGCAGATGAGGGGCATTGAGAGGGCCGGGCGGGGAGTGGGCAGTCTGTGGTGCTGACTAGTGGTCAGAGCGGGCCTCCTGGAGGGCGTGATGGGGGGGACATTGGTTTCCAAGGGCTGCCGTGACAAATTACTGACACTTGAGTGCTTAAAAGAACAGAAATTTATTTCTCACCACTCCGGAGGCCAGAAGTCTGAAATCAAGGTGTAGGGAGGGTTGGCTCCGTCTGCAGGCTCGGAGGGGGGGTTCCTTCCAGGCCCCTCCAGCTTCTGGCCGCTGCTGGCGGTCCTTGGCACTCCTTGGCATCATGCCAGTCTCTGCCTCCTTCTCCACATGACGTTCTCCTGTGTGTCTCTGTGTCCCCTCTTCTTATAAGGACACCAATCATTGGATTTAGGTCCACTCTAATCAAGTATGACTTCATTTTAGCTTAAGCAATTACATCTGCAAGGGCTCCCTTTCCCAATAAGGTCACATTCACAGGCATTCGCGCTCAGGAAGAGGAACTCCGTATGTAGATACAGCACGGGCTGGGATTAGGAGCGTGCTTGGTTTGGGTTCCCCCGGAAGCAGACCCTGAGATAGGATTTGGGTACAGATGGTTTATTTAGGTGTGGTCCAGGGAAGCTGGGTGAGGGGGCAGTGAAACAGTGGGAGGGGGAATGAGGAAATGAGGGGTCAGCACTGTGGACAAGGGGCTCAGTCCTGGGGAGAACCCGCCTTAGAGCTGGTCCACCGAGAACTGAGGCCGTCGGGCTGTTTGCCCATCTTTCCCATCTTTCCTTGAGGGTGTTAAGTCCCCTGTGCTCCGGGCTGCCCTGCGAGTGGACAGGCCAGTTCTTGTGGTGCCACAGAAGCCCTCAGGTGGAGAAACAGAGAGGACCTCAGGGGTCGCAGTGGGAAGCTGGCAATTCCTGGAAATGCCCACCAGGCAGCCGGTGAGCTCCGAGGGGCCCAGGGATGGCACCTGGACATCAACAGTTGGCCGCTCAGGGTTGTGGGAGCTTGTGCCGAGTGAGGACTAGAGTCGAGCCCACCACTCGAGCTGTCCTTCACGTGCCGGCAGCCCATCTGTCCAACGGCTGGTGCTGAGGGGACACCGAGGCACAGAGGAGGAGCCGTACAGCCTGCACAATTCTCTCAGACACACTGCTGCTTTCTGGTGACTGCACACCCTGGAAACCAACTCCGGAGCCCCAAGCAATTAATTAGTCATTTCATCCAACCTGTCGATACTTCCTGAGCACCGTATCCGTGTCAGGCCTGCTTCTGAGCAGAGAAAAGTAAACAGACCCTGTGCTCCTGGAGCCTGTGAGAGAAATGACGAGACAGCACATGGGGCCAGTGCCCTGACGGAGGAAGGCCTGGTGTCCTGGAGCCAAGGGCAGGCCCTGTCCACAACCAGTGCGTGGAGGGAAGTGGACAGGGGAAGGGGGTTAGGAGGAATTTCCAAAAAGAAGAAAGTCAAGTGGAATCCTGGAGGACGAGTTGAAGTTCACCAGGAAGAGAAGCTGGGGAAAAGGTGCACCAAGTGGAGGAAACAGCATACATGAAGGTGTGGAGGCCTCCAAGGAAACCATCCTGCCACACCATCTCCACGTACTCCATCAGAGTTACACGTAATCGTGAGTATTTATTTCTCTGTCCTAGTCCGCAGCTCCCCGTGGCAACATCCAGGGCTGGTTCATCTCTCTGTCCCTGGCATCTAACACAAGGCCAGGTGCATGGTAAAAAGTCAGTCATGGCTGTTAGATTCTCTGCCCTGGGATATAAGCCTGGGGATAGATCCAGAGGAGGGACACAAATGCCCAAGTAATATTCCAATGCACAAATGCAATGGAATATTACTCAGCCATGAAAAAGGAAATTCTGCCATTTCAACAACATGGTTGAAACTTGAGGGCATTATCTTAAATGAAATAAGTCAAACAAATAAAGACAAATACCGTAAGATCTCACTTATATGTGGAATCTAAAAAAGCAAAACTCGTGGAAACAGAGAGTAGAATGGTGGTTACCAGGGGCTGGGGTGGAAGAAATGAGGAGCTGTTGGTCAAAGCGTACAAACTTCCAGCTATAAGAGGAACAAGTTCTGGGGATCTACGATACAGCGTGGCAACTATAGTTCACAATGCTGTATGGTATACTTGAACGTTGCTGGGAGAGTACGTCTTAAATGTTCTCAGCACACCACACACATGAAAAGGTAACTGTGTGGGGTGATGGATGTGTTAACTAACTTTGTTGTGGTCATCATTTCACAATGTGTATGTGTATCAAACCATCACAGTGGACACCTTAAACTTACACGATGCTTTATGTCAATTATATCTCAACATAGCTGGAAAAGAAAAGACCCTAATTTCTAAGTAGTGTTGGGTGCAAATGGCAATAACCATATTATGTGAAATATCTATGATTTCTATTAGCAATCAATTCACAGGTACTGCTAACACCACTGTGGTTTGTTGGCTACATTCATAAGTGAAATAAGTGCTAAATTTCAATTCAAGATTAGCAAAACTAAAGAGGTAATTTTTTCTCCCGCTGGTCCTATTCTGAGAGCAGGTACTTCCCTGCCTGCTGTTTGCATGAGAACCTCCTTCCCATCATCCCAATAAATCCCCTTTGATGCTTGATCGAGCCTGCAAGGTCTCTGTTACTTGCAACCAGAAGAAACCGGTTAAAAAGCTCCGTCTACACCACAGCCCTTTGCAGAGGTTTTGGCAATTGTTAAACCCAGGTTCTTCCTCCTTCCTCATCGTGGGCATCAGGACAGCCTCCTTCTGTGCTGGCCCATGAGAACTTGAGAAGCCTGGAGAAGAGCGAAGCATCGTGAAGCCCCACTGTGGGCCGGGCGTTCAGCTGGGGCCCCGTAATAGCCCTGCAAGGCGAGTGGCCCATTTTGCAGATGAGGAAACCGAGGCTCAGAAAGGCCAGGAGACTTGCCTGAGGTCCCACGACAAGTAAAGGGAGTGAAGCCAGGATTCAGTTTCAGGTCTGGCTCAAAGTCCACGTGCTCCGGGCCATGTATCATTGGAACAAAAGGACTTTACGCTGTGGGTGCTTTTTACTTTCAAGCGTGTGATTCCATTCAGAAAACGTGAACTGCCCATCATTTTGTAATAATTGCATTGTTTGGGAGGAAAACGATACATACCCACCCGTCTTCCTTGAATCTGAACCCTTCCACAGATCGCTACAGATCAAGTATCTTAGTGGTCTGCAAAAGCGCCCAATGCTCAATGTGAACCCACGTAACGACAGCTGCTACACTCTCCAGATCTCTTCTGATGTCACGCTGCAGTGCGCTCTTCCTACCCTCAGCAGAGCTCAGCTCTGTCCAGCCCGACTCAGCCAACAGCCCAGGAACCTCTATGGGCTAAAGGGTGGCCCCCAAAACATATGTCCATGTCCTAATCCTAGAGCCTATGAATATTACCTTATATGGTAAAAGAGTGAAGGTTATTTTGTGTAGCAAAAGACGTGATTAAGTTAAGGATTTTGAGGGAGGTGCTTATACTAGATTTTCTAAATCCAACCACAAGTGTCCTTCTTAAGAGAGAAGCAGAGAGGCATGTGACACACACGGAGGGGGGTGTGAAGATGGAGGCAGAGATTCGGGTGCCTGCAGGCCCAGGGGCACCAAGGACTGCCCACAGCCCCCAGAAGCGTGGAGAGGCAAGGACCAGACCCTCCCCTAGAGCCTTTGGGGGGAGGGCAGCCCCGCTGACCCCTTGATTTCGGACTTGTGGCCTCCAGATGGTGGGAGAAGAAATTCTGTTGTTAGAAGCCACCAGTTTGTGGTAATCTGTCACAGCAGCCAGGACACAGGTACAAACCCCAACAAATGGGAACCCTGACACACTGTCTCCCACCAAGTAGAAGCACGAAGCAACGAGGCTCCTGCTTCACTCAGATCTTAGGGTTCAGCACCCCCCCATCGGAACCACCCACTCAGCCGTCTGTCCACGGCGAGGACCACATCGGCCTTGATCCCCCCACATCCCCAGAACGTGCTGAGTCCTCACTGAGTTGCATTGTACTCCTTCATCCCTAAACACTTGGGGCTCAGGTATCAACTCCATGGGTTCAAATCCCAGCTCCTGTGCTGACTATGGCCGAGTAACTCCCGGCAGCTGGCCTCTGAGTCTGCACTGACCGCTCTGCTGCACAGGGCAGATAGGCGCCATCGCACTGGCCTGTCGGGAGGATTCAATGAAATAACACGGAAAGTTCTTACAGCCATGCCCAGCCCATCCTGGAAGCTCAGTATGTCTGCTATTCTCATCAATAACTACAAAAAGAAGAAAATGTACCACATTGTTAACAGTAGGAGAAAATCTGGACTAAGTATCAGAAAACCAAGGTTTTTTTTTCAATATGTATGTCTTTGTTTTGCAATTCTGGACTCTTCAACAATAGAATCAAATGACAGCTGGATGTAATGACCATCCGTGTGTCCACTACCTACATGTAACAAATGCGTGTCCTCTGGCACATTTGCGGCTGATTTCTCAGTGCACTCATATCATATTTTTCTCATTCGTAGGCTTTGTAGATATTCCTGAGAGCAGTAATTTGTGCCTTTGCTCTTTTTTCTTCATCAGGCTTAGAAGAGAGATATCAATTTTGGCAGCCTGTTCAAATCACAAACTTTTGGCTTTGTTGATTCCCCTGCACATTTATTCTCTATTTTAGTAATGACACTCTTACCTGTATTGTTTTCTTCCCTTGACGTTATTTGGGCTCTTTCTTTTGGTCCTTTTTCTAACTCAATTAAGTGAATACTGTCGCGGGGCAGGTTCCCTCCAAATAAACTCAAAGACAGAGATCCCGCTGCAGGAAGGGTTGGGCGGGGCTGCAGGATCCGCCCTGTGAGGGAGGGAAAAGCAGGCGGGACAGAGGGAGGAGCTGAAGCAGAGCACAGCCCAGAAAAGGCCTCAGCCAGTCCCAGAGGGCCACGCGCTGAGCTGGGATGACAGCTGGACAGGGGCGGTTTCTGCGTTTTCTTAGACTCTGATTTATCTATGTGCACCCATTAATCACAGGGCCAGACTAACAGCCAAAGTTGTTTACATCTCCCCTGTGATCCAGAGCTCATACTCGGAACCACCTCCTTCTCTAACTCACACGCCAAGCCAATATTTCCTGCGCCCTGATCACCAGGGCCAGGTACCAGACAACCAGGGACAGCGCCCGCTGTGTCATAGAGCCCGCTGGAATTATTCAAACCAGCCGGTCCTCTAGTGTTCCCCCTGCCCTGCCTTGCCTTTCCCGCAGAAACCCCAATAAAGGCTCTTGCCTAGGTTTCCCCTCGCCCCTGCTTATGCCTCCTGACCACCACGGGTGCTTCCCCATGTGGCCTTGCCTGGCATGACATGCCCTCTTCCCTTCAGAAATGTAAGCAATAAAAATCTTCTTTCAATGGCATTGACCTCTCCATGTTATTGCTCAGTCATCTCTATAAATTAAAATCCAGCAGGTACAATTGAGACAGGGGACCAGGCACTCACTCCTCCATCACCCAGTTATTGGGTGATTACTGTCCCTGAGAGAAGGGTGCAGCCTGGGCAAGGTGGCTTTTGTCAGCCAAGGCAGTTCCCCAAAGGACTCTCAATTGAGAGCTGTCACTACCAACACTCCCAACAACAGAGGCAATGAGTACTTCAGTCCTGAGGGGAGAATGGGGGCAGCACAGCATCTGTTACAGATGTATAGGTTTTCAATCTTGCTTCTTTGCTATATGCATTTAAGGCTAAAAATCTCCCTCAAAGTATGCCTTTAGCTGCATCCCACATGTCATGATGTTTGTTTGCATTCTTTGAATTTTCTAAATTTTGTTAAAATTCCTTTTTTGACATTTCAAAGTATATTGCATAATTTCCTGAAATCGGAGGATTTTCTGGTTGTATTTCTGATATTGCATTCTAGATTAATTCTACTGTGGTCAGATAACACATTTTGATGCCAATCTTTTGAAATTTGTCAAGACTTTCTTACGACCGAGCGTATGATCAAGTCTGTAAGTTTTCCATGCACTCTTGAAAAGTACTTATATTTTGCATTTGAGGGGTGTAGTGTCTCATTTTCATCAATCAAGTTGAGTTTCATAATTCTGTTCTTCAACTCTTCTATATCCCTGGTGAATTTTTATCTGTGTATTCTATCAATTATGGAAAAAAGTTCACTAAAGTCTTCCACAACAACTCTTTCTTTATTTCTCCTTTTAATTCTCTCAATTTTTGTTTTATGAATTTTGAAGCTATGCTATAAACACACATATAAATTTAGAATTGCTATATATTATTGTGTATTTACCTTTTTATGAAACACCTTTCTTTATCTTTAATGATGCTTCTAGTCTTAAAGGCCACTTTGCCTGATATTAGTATAACTACACTGGCTTTCTTTTGGTTAGTGCTACATGGTATACATGGTAAATCTTTTCCATTCTTTTACTTTCAACCTTTCTTGTCTTGTCTTTTTATGTGTGCCTCTCATAAGCTGCATATCATTAGGCACTATTTATTTTATTATGTCTGACAATTTATTCTATTAGTTGGGACATTTAGCTCATTCACGAAATATCATTTCTGACACGGTTTGTTTAAATCAAGCATCTTACTATTTGTTTTCTATTTTTGTTCCAACTATTCCATATTACTTTTTCTTCTCTTTCTTGCCTTTCTTTTCATTAATCAAATGTTTTATTATTCCATTTCCCCCTCTGTATGCATGTTTGTCATCTATTCTTTTGCTATATTTTTAGTGCTTGCTCTAGACGTTACCAGATGCTTCTTGGACTTATTAGAGTTTAATATAAATTTCTATTTTTACCACTTCCTGGGTAATAAAAGGAACTTGGAACACTTTGACTCCATTAATATCCTCCCACCTTTTGTGTTACTGTCACATTTTAATTCTTCATACATTTTGAACACCACAGGACATTGTAATTATGTATGCAGTCAATATTCGTTTCGACTCACTCACATATTCACCCTGTCCATTGCTCTTTATTCCTTCCTGACCTTCGGTGCTCGCATCTGGGACTGTGTTTCTTCTGCTGAGGAATTCCTTTCAATATTTCTGTTAGTGTCGATTTGCTTGTCATTACTTCACTCAATACTCTTTTTAGTCTAGAAATGTTTTTATTTTGTATTCATATTTTCCCCAAAATTTCCAGTGAAATTTTGATCATTAAAATATTTTAGTGATCTAGAGTATTTTTCATAAAGCTTTCAAGACCCAAAGGCTTATTGTACTGTTATATTTTGATTGAATCATTCATTCAATTTTGAGTTAAGAATAATTTATTTCTTACAGCTTTGAAATATAAATTTACGTACAATAAAATTAACCTAGTTTAAAGGTACAGTTCAGTGGGCTTTGATCTGTGTATACAGCTATGCAACAAGCACCACCATTAAATTTAAGAACATGTTGATTACCCCCTGCAAGGTCTCCGTCACCCCTTTATGATCGATCCTCTCGCACGCCCTCAGCCCTGTGAAATTACCAATCTGCTCTGTCTCCATAATTTTCCATTTTGTAGAATTTCATGTAAATAGAACCACATAGTATGTAGTATTTTTGTGGCTGGTTCTTTGTGCCTAGGTTGATGCCTGGGGGCTTCACCCGTGTTGTTGCATGTATCAGGTCATCCCTTCACATTGCTGAATAGCATTCCTTTGTATGGATTTATTACATTTCGCTGATCTGGTCACAGGTTGGATGAATTTGGGTTGTTTCCACTTTTGCTTTCATTTTTAAAAACTACTTGGCCAGCTACAAAATTCAAAGCTGGCAGTTATTTTCTTGCAATGCATTATTTATTAATTCTTTCAGTTTTTTGTTTGTCCTTAAAGTCTATATTTTTCCTCCATTTTTGAACAATTTTTCTCTGGACATAGAATTCTTTTTCTTTTTCTTTTTTTATTGCAGAAACATCGGATTATAGCATTATATAGTTTTCAGATGTACATCGTAATATATTTTGAATTCTGTGTAGATTACATCATGTTCACCACCCAACAACTAATTATAGTCCATCCCCTCACATGTGAGCCTAATCACCCCTTTTGCCCTCTCTCCTCCCCCATCCCCTATGGTAACCACCAATCCAATCTCTGTTGCTCTGTTTGTCTGTCATTGTTTTTATCTTCTACTTATGAGTGAGATCATACGGTATTTGACTTTCTCCCTCTGACTTATTTCACTTAGCATAATACCCTCAAGGTCCCCCCATGTTGTCACAAATGGCTGGATTTCATCATTTCTCATGGCTGAGTAGTATTCCATTGTGTATATATACCACATCTTCTTTATCCATTCGTCCCTTGATGGGCACCTAGGTTGCTTCCAAGTCTTGGCTGTTGTGAATTATGCTGCAATGAACATGCGGGTGCATGTATCTTTATGCATTTGTGTTTTAAAGTTCTTTGGATAAATGCCCAGCAGTGGAATAGCTGGATCATATGGTAGGTCTATTCTTAATTTTCTGAGGATACTCTATACTGCTTTCCATAGTGGCTGCACCAGTTTGCACTCCCACCAGCAGTGAACAAGGGTTCCCTTCTCTCCACATCCCCTCCAACACTTGTTGTTTCCTGTCTTGTTAATTACAGTCATTCTGATCAGAGTGAGGTGATATCTCTTTGTAGTTTTGATTTGCATTTCCCTGATAGCTAATGATGTTGAGCATCTTTTCATATGCCTGTTGGCCATCCGTATATCTTCTTTGGAGAAATCTCTGTTCAGATCTTTTGCCTATTTTTTAATTGGGTTGTTGGCTTTTTTGTTGTTGAGATGAATGAGTTCTTTGTATATTTTGGATATTAACCCTTTATCTGATACATGGTTTGCAAATATCTTCTCCCAATTGTTAGATTGTCTTTTCATTTTGTTGATGGTTTCCTTTGCTGTGCAGAAGCTTTTTAGTTTGATGTAGTCCCATTTGTTCATTTTTTCTTTTGTTTCCCTTGCCTGGTCAGACATGGTACTTGAAAATATGCTGCTAAGACCAATGTCAAAGGGCGTACTGCCTATGTTTTCTTCTAAAAGTCTCATGGTTTTGGGTCTTACATTCAAGTCTTTAATCCATTTTGAGTGGATTTTTGTGTGTAGTGTAAAGGAATGGTCTACTTTCATTCTTTTGCATGTAGCTGTCCAGTTTTCCCAACACCAGTTATTGAAGAGACTCTCCTTTCTCCATTGTATGCTCTTGGCTCCCTTGTCAAATATTAGCTGTCCATAAATATGTGGGTTTATTTCTGGGTTCTTGATTCTGTTCCATTGATCTGTGTGTCTGTTTTTGTGCCATTTCCGTGCTGTTTTGGTTACTATGGCTTTGTAGTATATTTTGAAATCAGGGAGTATGATACCTTCAGCTTTGTTCTTCTTTCTCAGGAATCCTTTGGCTATTCGGGGTCTTTTGTTGTTCCATATAAATTTTAGGATTCTCTGTTCTATTTCTGTAAAAAAATGGGCATAGAATTCTAAGTTAACAGATTTTTCTTTCTTTCCAAACTTTAGATGTCACTCAATTGTCTTCTGACTCCCATAGCTTCTGACAAGACATCTGCTGTCATTCTTACTCCGTTCTTCTGTGTGTCATATGTCTCTTCTCTCCAGCTGCCTTTGAGATTTTCTCTTTACCTTCGGTTTTCAGTAGGTTGAATATGATGTGCCCCGGTGCTTTGTATTTCTCCCACTTGGAGTGCTCTGGGCTTCTTGGATCTCTGGTTTGTTATCATTCATTAATTTTGGAAATTCTCAGCCTTTATCTCTTGGAATATTCCTTGCCCTCATCTCTCTCTTCTAGGATCTCAATTATACGTATGATAGACCTCTTGGTGTTGTTCCACAGCTCTTGTATGCCCGCTTCTGTTTTTCTCACTTTTTTTTTTCCCTTCATTTCTCCGTCTGGGTAACTCCTATTGGCCTATGTTCACATGTACTGATCCTTTCCTCATCTACGTTGTCTCCTGATGACCCTGTTGAAGGCATTCTTCCTCTATGTTACTAATAGTTTTACTTCTGACATTTCCTTTACAGTTTCTAATGGTGTCCATCTCTCTGCTGAAATGCCCCATTGGTTCATGCACATTGTCCGCCTCCTCCACTAGAGCCTTTAACATAATTAATCAGTTACTTTGAATCCCCTCCCTGATAGTCAGAAAATATGGGTCCTCTTTTAGTCTGGTTATGTTGATTGCACCATCTCTTGACCAACATTTTTCTCCTTGCTTTCTTTATGTGTCTCATATTTTTTCAATTGATTGCTAGACCCCATGTGTAAAATAGTAGGGACTGAAGTAAATGGTATTTGTGCCTGACATGGACACAAATTTTCTACCAGGCTGTTACTAGCGGGGCTGACTCGATCAAGTCTGGTTTTTATCTGGGTTTGGGTTTTTTTGTTACTATGGCTGTCTTCAATATATCACCAGATTCAAATTTGTCTGGTGTTACTTTTTGCTTAGGGTGGGGACTGGTTTGTCCCAGGATTTTTCACACTATTCCTGCTTCACCCTCAGCTTTAAGCCGTCTCTATGATCCCATGCCTCGGAGCAGTCTCTCCTCACACCCTTGCCCAACCTCCAGTGGCATGTTGATGTGCTGGTACTTGGTGCTTGCTAGCCTGATTAGCAGGCAGGGTGTGCTCCCTATGTCCCGTTCAGGCTCAATCTTGGGCAGGCCCTGTGCCCCTGGGGTGATGAGTGGGGCTTTCTCAGTGTCTTGCCTCTCCCTGAGCAGTAGGAATCTCTGATGGTCTCAGCCCAGGATGGCTTCCTTCTCCTCACCCAGGGATAGAGGGCTTTTTCCTTCCCCCGGCTATAGTGGGTCTAGATGGCATTGATCACACGGGAGGTCATATGACACAATGTCAGAAAGGAAGCAAGGGGACAGAATATGTAAGACTTCAAACCATGGTGAGACTTGAGATTTTACTTTGAGTGGAAACAGGGTCTTGATGAGTGACATGATTGGACATGTTTGAAAAGAATCTCTCTGGCTGTTATATGGAGAATTAAGCCAGAGGGGGAAGAGTAAAGAGAGTAGCTGGAGGCTTTGGCCATGAGCCAGGGCAGAGATGCTAGTGGCTTGAACAAGTGTGGCAGCAGGGGAGGAGGTGAGAGAGGTCTCGTTGGGGATGCAGCTAGACAGGATTTGCTGATGGTCGGATGTGGGGCATAAGAGAAACAGAATGTTTGCCTCGTGTACCTTTTCCTACTCTTTTACTTTTGACCTCCATGTGTCATCATATTTCAGGTTTGTTCCTAGCAAATAGCATAGAGCTGGCTTTTGTAAGTCCTGTCTGAGAATCTATGCAATTTGATAGACTTTAATCCTTTATCTTTTATTGTAATTGCACTTCTATTTGGACTTACTCCTACTATCACTATTTGTAATTTTTTTTCACTTTTTATTTTATTTCTCTTTTTTCTCCTCTCCTGAATTTTATGAGATTATTATTGGGTTTTTTTTTTTTAATTATTACTTCTTTGGTCCCTTTCACTTGATTGAAAGTTATCTATTTCCATTATTTTTTTAGGAGTTATCTTTATATTTTTCAATATGTATATTTGACTGAACAAAGAAGAAACTCAGTTTCTAACCTAAATTTTGTCACTAAGTAGCTGTGACACCTCAGCCAAATCACTTTATCTCATACTCTTTCATTTACTCTGTGCCAGATTTCAGTGGTTTGTGAAAGAAAGGCTAGAAATCAGGATGTTTTCAAGCCACTTCCTGTGCCTTTCCTACCCACCATCAAAAACTCAGAGCCGCCCAACATGCTATGGAGTGAAAGAAGCAAACAGAGAAGAGTGCACGCTATATGATTCCATTCATATAAAGTTAGAGATACAATTAACCACCATCGAAAGTCAGGAGAGTGGTTCCCTGGGGCCAGAGGGCAGGTGGGGAAGGACTGGAAGGGGCCTGAGAAGGGGTCCGGGCCGCTGGTTTCACAGACGTGTCCAGTTTGTGAAAGTCATTGGGCTGTATACTTACAACACATGTGCTTTCTGTGTGCATTTTATATTCCAGTAAAAAGATTTAAAATTTTATTTTCAAAGAAAAAATGAAAAATAAAGAAAACCTAGGCGACTCAGCTGTCAAGGAAGCATTTCACTCTGCTGGTTGCGTTGAGCTCACCGAGGCGAGCAGGCGAAAACAGTCCTTGAGCCAGTCCTGTGGCCCGAGCCAGGTGTTCAGAGAAGAATGCAGCCTACTTCCTGTCTCCAAGAAGGTCTCTAACTAGTAGGAGGGACAGTCCTGTTTTTCAAAAGTTCCTAATTTCATGTGGCAAGTGCCATAATAAAGGTTTTACAAGATGATGGGGGCGTGGGCAAGAGAATGACATCACGAGGCGGGCAGAAGAGGCTCTCCAAGGAGGTGACCCTTGGGCTTTCCCCTGAAAGAGACAAGTACATGTCCCCAGGGATGGAGAGGCATTCTACGCAAGCCTGCAAGGGCACGTTCTGTACCGGGAAGCCCAGGCAGTTTGCTGTGTCCTGAGCTTGAGTCCAAAGGTGCAGATGAGGCTGAAGAAGTGGGCGCAGAGGGACCACGAAGGGCCTGGTGGCCTGGCCACAGGGTCCCAGCAGAGACGCTCGAATGGGGGAATCCAGGCACAAGAGGAAGGGAACAAACAGTGGCAGCAGGTACAAGAAATCAGACGGTAAGTTTTTGCAGCCATGACCCTAATTTAAGCTCCCAGGTACCCTAGGAAAAAGTGATCGTTGGCTAGCTGGAAGCTTAATTAACCGGAATATTTTTTCCCGAGCATTCTGGATCATAACCACTTTATTGCTACATGAAGAGGTGGGAATGGTAGAGTCTATAGTTTTCTCCTACTGAAGGCTCACAGACCAGCTGCGTGGCCTTGGGAAAGTCCTCCAACAGTTCAAGGCCCCCGATGCCTCCTGGAAAAAATAGGGAAGCAAACCTTGTGCTCCAGCGCAGGGGTCTGAACACCTCTCTCTCGGGAACCATTTCCTCCCAGGTCCGCGACTCTCTGACAATGATCACTAGTACAGACTGAACACTTCCTGGGCGCCGGGCACTGCTAACTGCCTTATATGTAGCAACTCAATTCCCACAAGAGAAATATTGTTATTAGCCCCAATTTACAGACCCAAAGCCTGACACACAAAGAGTTTATGTAACTTGCCCAAGGCTGGTGGATAAGAACCAGCCAAGTTGGGATTTGAACTCAAGAAATCTGTCCTGAACATTCATGTCTGTGGCCACCACGCTTTATTCCCTCTAGGCGAGCCAAAGATGTTGCAACTTACATATTTTTATTTCGGGAGAAATCCATATAGTTGCTCAAAAATATTATTTCCCTTTTCATCCTGTTTCCCATGGAATTTGCTCCAAAGCAGAATTCCCTCCAGGCCTGTTTAATTTGGCATCAAGAATTTTATTGGTCAAACATCCATTTTATTAACATTTCATCTTATGAAAGTTCAGTATAATTGCAGTGCTTACATTTTCTCACAAAATTGTTTTCACAGGACAAAAAAAAAAGCAGCTTAGCAGAACCACTGTGCTTAAAACCAGAAGGATGTAAAATTCAAAGAGACAGTCTCTCTTGCAAAGTATTCCTTACCTTTCCTCCCTGAAGAAGGTGCCATGGAAAAGTTCCCAGAAGGGTCGTCGTCACCGTTCTATTCAGGGTCTTAGGGTGACATCGAGGAAGGCTCGTGGCCATTTCAACCCTCTGGCTCCATTGAAACTGTGAAATCATAGCAAGTATACTGCATTTACAGAGCGCCAGGGCTGGGGTGACAATCAGTGGTTTAACTCTCATCAAGAAATGGAGGCTCGGAAGCGCTGTGTCTTCTCCAACATCCTTCAGCCAACTAGCATCAGGTCCGAACCTAGGTTTTCTGGGTTTTGCTCAAGCAGTCTCCCCGTAGTCCAGTCCAAGGGAGAAGAAGCTGAAAAAAATAAAATAAAACAAGGTTTGACTTGATTTTATCTTCAACAAAGTGGTGGGGTTGAGTCTTAAAATGTTTCATTACTAAAAACCCATAAAAGTAAGAGTAAGACGTCAGGGAAGCCAGTGTGGGGGAGAGGACTAGCAAAGCTGTCCTGAGGTCTCACCAAAGAAATGACAAAGCAGCAGGGTCCATCGCTGGTCAACTTCCAGAAGCCCCTCATTTCCAGAAAATACAACCGCAATCCTTAGTATAACCTTCAAATTTGAGTTGGCGAATACATAAATGCTTCAAAAAGGCAGTGAGGCCCTTCATTAAGAAGTTCTAGACGGCCTGTAATCCTAGCTCATAGGAAATTAATGTTCTCTTAAACAATTCCAGGTTTCTTGGTCCAAGCCAGTGGTCTGCAATGCCCAGAGAGATATTACGGGTTTATTAACAATATATGGAAAGCAGGCGGGAGGCCAAGCCTGATTGTCCTCAAAGATGGTAAGCAGCTTCCAAGGGCCCTGGCATGAGAACAGGCACAGCTTTTCACACGCTTGTGAGCGAGGTAGAAAGTGTGCACAACAGATCACTAGACACAGAGAACTGGCACTTCGTGGAAAGACATGGGAGCTCGCAATCAATGAATGTGGCAGTGCCTCTTACCAGTGGGTGGCCTTGAAGAAGCCTCCTCACCTTGTCACCTGAGTCACTCAGTAGACAATGTTATGGATAAAGCACTGAGACGTGGATCCAGCCCTGCTTTGCTTTCTCCCACTGCGTTATCTTGGGTTTGTCATTTCCCCTGTTTGGGCCTCCATTTATTTACCTGCAAGATGGGCATAATGGTGTGGGCATCACAGAGCTCTTAGAAGAAGTCAATAATGTGTGGAAATGTATAAGGTCCTTATCATCATTGATTGCTGGTATTCCTAGTATTCTTGGTATTATTATTACTTAATTATGATTCTTAGGAATCTTACTATTATCATTACCTAATCTCCAACTCTGCCCACACAAGAGTGTCCACATTACCAGAACAAGAGTTGTGGTGCATAGCTTTGGGGAGTCAGAATTTGAGAGTGTTAAAAATGGCAAAGTTTAGGGCTAATGAAGTAAGAAATAGGGAACCATTGAAGGCTTTTCACCAATGGAATAACATGTTTAATCGGCATTTAAGAAAGACTGCTTTGGCGGGATAATGCCAAATGGACCAGAAGATGAGAAAGATCACAGTTGGTAGGTCAGCCAGAGATGGTCATAGCAATCCAGGCAGAAGGGAGAGAGAGTGGGGGGCAATGACCAGACATCTATGGAATCCTTGAAGATGAAATCAGAGCCACAAGCATACAGGGGGAAAAGTGACTTTGAGAAAATAGGCTATAGAAGAAAAATAGTGCATCCATGAAACAAGAACAGGCTGCTATATAAAAGGCACAGTCAGAGAACCAAAAAGAAAGGGGGGTAAGAAGTTGTTGTGAAATTTAAAAATCTAATAGTAGAAATTATAAAGATTAAAGGTTTTTAAGATAAATTTAGGAAAATCTCCCCAAAAGTAGAGAAAAATAGCAAAGAAAACTGGAAGAAGCGGGGAATAAAGATAAGAAAACCAGAGCCCTGTCCAGGAAGTTCAATATATGAATAATAGAAATTACCAAAGAGGCAAAAAACAAAATAGAAGAGGAAATCTTCAAAAAAAGATAGGCTTCAAGAATATTTTACAGAACTGAAGGCATGAGTTTTCAGATTGAAAGAGTCCATTGAGTGTCCAGTACAATGGACAAAAAGGGATCCACTATGAGACACATCGTCATGAAATTTCAGAACACTGGAGACAAAAAGAAGATGCTACAATCTTCCAGAGAGAAAAAAATAGACCACGTACACAGGACCAAGAGTCACGGAAGCGTCAGTCGTCTCCTCCACAGCTACCCTTTATGACGCTGAAGGAAAGTAACTTTTAATCTACTATTCTACACCCAGCCCAATTCTTTATCAACTATGAGCATAGACTATCCTCAGACACTCAAGGTCTTAAAAATTTTACCTCCCGTACACTTTTTCTCAGAAAGCTACAAGAGGATGCACAGTTTAAAAAGAAACAAACCAATGAAGAGAAAGACATGGCATACAGGCAGCCAGGATCCATCACAGGAGAGAGGGCATGGCCACTGCCAGGATGATGGTTAAGGGAGAGCCCAGAATATAACTCTACAGTAAGCCGAGACTGGCTCAAGTCAGAAATCTCCAGAAGAGACTTCTCCAGGAATAAAAACGTGCGGAATACCTGCTATGTCTGAATAGCATTCACATAGTTGTAATAACATAAAGGCAAATACGCATCTAAGCAAATTAAGGTAAAAATGCATTGGGAAGCTAGAAGAATTCAAAGATCAAGGGAGGAAGGTGGGGAGGGGAGAGATGAGGATGGAAGAACACTAAACCCAATCTTCCACAGCGGGAAGGCAGAACAGAAAAATCAAGAAGTAGCAACGTAAGCACGTTATTTCATAACATGAAGGCAATTACCAAAAAAAAAAGAGTTGAAAGTTGTGACCTCCAGAGAAAGAGAGGGAAGGGTGGACAGGAGACGGCTGTTTTTCATGGCAAGAAGCAGAAGGTTATTTGACCCTTTATATTGGATTCGTGTAAATTTGGGTAAAAGTAACTCGTAAAAAGAATGGATAAAGAAAATGTGGTGTATCTGTAATGGAATGTTATTCAGCCAAAAAAAGAATGGGTGATAACTAGACTTATTGTAATGATCATTTTGCAATGCACACATATATCGAATTGTTATGTTGTACGCCTGAAATTGAGGTAATGTTATATGTCAGTTAGGTCTCAATTTAAAAGATTAAAAAGTATATAAATAAATAAAAATAAAACTTAAAGAAGGAAGACGTAAGGTTACATTTTGCAAACTTCCTTGGAAAAAACAAACAAAGAAATCTCATTCTCAGTTGAGGTGAAAACTCAGCGCTGGAAAGACGGCTTCGGTTGTCACGGCGAAAGGCCCTCCGCTGGACAGGAAAAATCTGGAAACTCATCCTAGCGCCACACGAATTCACTATGTGATTTGGGGCAAGTCCCAGGAATTCTCTTAACTCTGCTTTCCCCTTGGAGCAACACAGGGTTGAACTAGGAGCCATAGGGGTCCCACCTGGACCCTGTATTCTGCGCTCAAGGCGCTCAGATTACGAGGCTGTTCTCTTGCTAGTGAAGGTCAGGAAAAAGTCACACAAAGTCTAACGTCATCAGCGACACAGAGGACAGACAACCGTGCGGCTCGTTGCTCCCACTCTGAAAGCTCAGCCAGGTCAGCAGGTCTGCCTTTGCCCAGAGGGATGGGAAGGCAGGCAGCAGATGCGAGGTTTAAGGCGCCCTCTTTCAAACGAGGCCTATTGCCGCCTGGCTGTTCCCTGCCCGCCTTCCCTCTCAGTCTGTAGAGCAGCCCTGGGGCAGAGTCCCTTTCCGGAAGCCCTTTCCATGGGATGTCCAGTCCAGGTGGAGCTGTCTGCTCAGGCCGTCCCTGGTCCCGTGCGCTTCGCTACTTCTGTGCTGGAAGTTTTCCCCAATGCGCCATCGTCAACTTTGCTAGAGGCACATGGCGCTAGGGTTTTATGTGTCCACAACACCTCTGCAGGATGGACACCTGAGGGGCTCGAAGACCCTCACCGAGCAGAGCAGTGTCCCCAACACGGCAGCCAGCTCACGAGAATCTCCTCTTGGAGACTGAGATGCTCTCACTTTAGAGGAATAAAAACAGTCTGGAAAACTCTTTGTGACAAATCAAAACAGAACACCCTGCTTCGGCTGTGAGTTCTTTATTGAGGATCAGAGCGTTTTAAGAGCAGCGGAGAACATAAGTGCCTGTGATCTTTGGCCCATCTTCTAAGAGTTTATACTAGAAGCAGCCACACGGCCACTGCAGGAAGGAAGCTGGGAGTGAGAACTGGGCAGCAAGGAATCCGTGTTTAAATAGGGAATGAGAAAAGCCTTCGCCTGGTTATAAATTATGAACCCAGATATTCTCCGGAAGAAAAAACACTTTCAGTGAGTGAAGGAATACGTGTGTCTACTTAAGTTCTGGAAGCAGCACTGGCCTTCTGCATGTGGCAAACATGGCCACTATCCCAGAACCCTCCCCCCGGCCCACCCCCGCCTTCCTCTTTTAAAACATCTCCATACAATCCAATAAAATAAATGAAAACTGGAGACGCCCGAGTTTAATATTCAGGGGATATAATTCAAGTGCAGCCAGTTGGACAACTTCCCTGTTAATCAGAAGAATAACAAAGTTCTTCTCCTTGTTTTCTTTGTAGAACATAAAGTTAATACCCTTTTTAGGGCGGCCGCATGAGTGTGTGGAAAGAGCATGGGAGGGAGAAGTGAAACCTTCCCCGCCGTGGACTCACCACATCTCCCACGCAAAGGCTCCAGACCAGATTTTCTGCCAGCCGACTGCATTAGAGTCCCTCGCGAGCCTTCTGCAGGATTCAGATTCCTGAACCCCTGAACCTCAGCCTCCAAATATAAGGCCCCACTTTCTCCATCCCATTTGCAGCTCCAGGGTCTCTCTTCCCTCCAACTCCTCTCAAAAGCACTCCCCTCTCTCCTCTGCCCACCAAGGAGTGAGGACTTCTGGGAGACGAAAACCGGTGAGCCAGACTTTTCAAGGTGATGGTTCACGACCTTGATTGTGGCGATGGTCTCACAGGTGTACACAGACGTCAGAGCCTATCAGGTCACACACTTTAAATACTCGCAGTTTATCATAGGTCAGTTATACTCCAGGAAAGCTGTTTTTAAAAGTGATCCATCAGGTGGTCTGGGCACAGCTTCTGCTTCCACAGCCATCTCCAAAGGCAACAGACGGTGAACACACACCTGTGTTGGGGTGTGTATGCTAAGTTGCTATAACCCAAAGTTCCTAAAACACAGTGGGTCAAACAAGAGACAAGCTGCTTCTTCTGTCTCGTGACAGCCCAGAGGAAGGCAGGCGGCCCAGGGTGGCAGGGCTCTCTGCTCCACAAAGTCACTCAGGGACCAAGGTTCCTTCCATCTCGTTGTTTCATGCCCACATCATGGACGCTGACCATCCTTGGCTACCCATGGTCACATTCCAGCCGGCAGGCAGGAGAAAAAGAGAAAAATTCGAGGGCAAGCAATTTCCTCTTAGGGAAGTGTTGCAGAAGTGGTACACAATGTTTCTGCTCACATTCCATGGGTGAAAACATGGCCACATGGCCACACCTGGCTGCAAGGGAAGCTGGGAAATGTAGTCTCTGGCTATTAAAATGAGGGAGGAGATTTCTGTTATTAACAGAAGGGAGAATGTATGCTAGAGAACAGTTAGCCTCCTCTGCCCTCAGTTTTTGGGCTACGAGGAGAAAAATCTGGGGAGAACAAAACACAAATCTCAATAAACTGCATTGCTACACAGAGTGGGTCCTCAAGAACTACAATTTCCTCCACTATGACGAGTGGTGGGTCAGTATCCTGGGGCTTCTGGGACAAGTACCACATACCGGGTGCTTAAACAATCGACATGGGTGGTGTCACAGTTCTGGAGGGTGGAAGTCCAAGATCAAGGAGTCAAGGGGTTTGTTCCTTCTGAGAACTGGGAGGGAAAGTCTGTTCCGTGCCTCTCTCCTACCTCTGGTCGCCTCGAGCATCCCTTGGCTTAGAGATGATGTTCTCCTTGTGTCTTCACATCGTCTTCCCTCTGTACGTGTCTCCACATGGATTTTTTTTTTAATAAGGACACCCTACTCCAGTACGACTTCATCTCACATAACTGTAGCTGCAAAGACCTTATTTAAATGCGGTCACCTTCTGAGGTCCTGGGGGTTCAGACTTCAACATATGAATTTGTGGGGCACACAATTCAACCCATAACAAGTGGGGAAAGAAGTGAATTTAAAGTTCCCGTCCCATGGGGCCAGCCCCGTGGCCGAGTGGTTAAGTTCAAGCGCTCCGCTGCGGCGGCCCAGGGTTTCGCAGGTTCGGATCCTGGGCGTGGACATGGCACCTCTCGTCAGGCCACATTGAGGCAGCATCCCACATGCCACAACTAGAAGGACATGCAACTAAGATATACAACTATGTACCAGGGGGATTTGGGGAGAAAAAGGAAAAAAATAAATAAAGTTCCCGTCCCAGCCCAGCCGTCGTCTGGCTGTGTGATCTCCAGCGATCACGTGAGCTCTGGTGTCATTGACCTCATTTGTCAACGATGCAATAACCACACCTGCTCACAGGGCTGTGTGAGGGACAGACGAACGATGTCAACAGAAGCCCCAAGCAAACTCTAGAGGGCTGTGGTGGCTCTTGCTGGCCTGCCTCCCACCTTCTTTGACGGAACAGTCGGCTCCCTAGGAAGATGTAACTTCTGGCATGAGCCCGTCTTCCTGCCCCCTCTTTCTTGAAGTCAACTTTGTGGAGGGTTCTCCACACCGCTCCAGTCAGAAGGGGCCTCTCAGAAAGAAACTCTACCACGGGCAAAATACCTTCACTTCCCTTAAAAGAAAAAACTCCCTTTTGGTCCACAGATGGGTAATTGTATTCACTGCTTCCAAATGTCAAAATGCCAGCCCGGGCCAGCTTTCCACTGAGATCAAACAGGCTCCCCGGGCCTCTGCTCCACTGATGTGGGTGTGCAGTTAGCCACGGTGTGAAAAGCTGACTTGTGAGCAGACGGCGTAGTTCACACAGCAAAGGAGAGATGGAGTGTCAACTCTCCTCCTACGTCAGATTCTGAGAGTCATGCCCACCCCCAGGGGACCCTTTCAAGCTCCCCAAAATATACAGTCTGTACTGCCTGATGCTAGAAACAAAAACGGGAGCAGCTCTTTGCTAAAGCTCTGCTGGTGATTAGACGGCAATACAGAAATGTATCAGATCGACACGGTGTGCACCTCAAAATTAAAATGTTGTAGGTCTTTATATCTCAGTTGTAAAAGAAACGGAATGTTTCATGAAAATAGTAAGGCAAGCAAGGTTTTCCAGTCTAGGCTTTCAATTTTGTGAGTAAAGGCCAGACTCAGTCTCATCAGGAACTCATATTTGTTGGCGCTCGTAGAAGTTAGTAACCCAGTGTTGATGGCGGTGCAGGAAGACGTGCCCCGTGCACACCCCCAGCGGGTGTGGAAGTTGATATGGACTCTCCCTTCCCCAGGACATCCTCAGAATGTGCTCCCAGAGCCTTAAACGGTGCCTTTATCCTAAGGAAAGAGTCAGACAAGTTTACAGTCAAAGATGACCATTACGGCGCTGTTTACAATGGCAAAGAATGAACACAGCTTAACTGTTCGATGTCCCCTGGACGCCTTGGATCTCAGCTGCAGCGTTAGCTCACCTGGGGAGCCCCCAGACCTCCCTCAGGACTCCTCTCCTGGTCCCACCACCCCTCTTGCCCACCTCCACCACAGCACCTGCTTGCACGACAGCCCTTTGCTCCAGAGTTCGGCAAACCATGGGGGCCAGCCCGCCACCTGTTTTTGTAAATGAGATGTTCAGGGACACAGCCACACCCATTGACCTGCATATAGTCTACGCAGCTTTTGCAAGGGGACCGTATGACCCACAAAGCCTAAAATATTTCCTCTCTGTGCCTTTATAGGAAAAGATTGCCAGCTCCTGACCTATGCTATGAGCCCTTTGAAGAAAGAGGAAGTCTCATTTATTTCTGCATCCTGTGAAGCCTGTGTGGTGCCAGGCACACAGAAGGTGTTTCACAAATGTTTACCGAGTTGATTGATGAATCTTAACTACCAAACAGGCAGTGGGTCTCACACTTGCCTGTGCATCAGGATCTCCTTGGGTGTCGGTTAAGATGCAGGTCCCCAGGCCAAATTCGCAGCAGGCTGATTTGATAGTTCTGGGGCAAAATGAGGGAACGTGCATTTTATCAGTTACACATTCCCAAGGTGACTCGTGCTGCTGGACCTTAAGTTGGCCCTGCCAAAAGACACTGATGGTGGCACAGGGAGTCAAGTGGGTTTCTAGCCATGTGGTAGACCAGATAACCTGGAAACCTTCCTGCTTACACTGGTGGAAAACATACAAACGTTAACTTAAATTCAGAGGCAAGCTCATAAAGACACAAAAAGAGGCAGGAACTGACAACCAGAACAGTCACACAGGTGACTTATGGCAGCCCTGGGGGGGGGACATGCAGAGTTTTTGGTAACTTAGAGGCTGAAATGTTAGTGAGCTAGCTGGGGTCAGGAGACAAAGCTTTATGCCAACACATGATGGGGAATTAGAATTGAGGACCCTACCAGAAAACAGGACCGTCAACAGATATAACTTCAGTGAGAGATGGATGAAAAAAATGCTCCCAGCGGCCCCGGGAGGTGACTGAGAAGCTAGTCTCTCTCAACCACAGCATCCTTTAAGAATTCATTCCCATAGGTTGTCTGCACTCATATTTAGTGTTAGCAGTTACACCTCACATGTGGTTGAAGAACCTCGAAGCAGAGAAATTAACCTAAAAGGCCAGGCTAACTATTATCATGAATCCGTATTTGTTGGCTGTTTTAGAAATTAAGCTAATAGCCTCATGTTGGTGGGGGTGGGTGTCTGGGGTGCCTGGAGGAAGCACACGCAAAGCCTCCTTGCAAATGCACCCTCAGCCCCAGCTGTAAGTGTGTCCACCAAAAATGAGCTCACACGCCACAATTACAAAACAACGGGAGTGAGCCAGCAGACACAACCAAATGTGAATAACAGAGCTATCATATTCCACTGTTTCTCTGCACCTTCCTGACGCCACCTGGTCTCAGCCACCATCCCCTCTGGCTGGGACTCCTGCTTCTGCCCTTGTCCTCACTACAGCATGTTGTCACACCCGACAGTCAGAGGGAGCTGGTTAAACATAATCTGATCATGTCTCTCCTCTGCTCAAAATCCTCCATCGCGTCTCCATCTCACACAGAGTAAAAGCTGTGAGGCTTCTTCCCCCAGGCTCCAGCTGCCTTTTAGAGCCCACCGTTTATACTCCCACCCATCCCTCATTCTAGGCCCCAGGGCATCCTGTGTTCCCCCATCACCCGCACCATCTCTAGATACTGCACGCTTCCCTCCTTCAGCTTGTTGGTTGTCTGTCTTCTCTACTCTACTGTCAGCACAAGACAGGGGTTTGTCCATTTTGTTCCTCGCTGTGTCCCTGGTGCCTAAAACAGTGCGTGGCACCTACTGGATGCTCAGTATCTGTTGAATGAATGAATGAAAAAATGAGGACAACAGAAAACTACTGCATGATTTTAATAAAAGGAGTAACTTGCTCACATCAATGCTTTAGAAAATTACTCCGCACGTGAAACCATGATTATCCGTCACCACCTACTGTTTAATTGCCACAGCTACGCTGTGAGCTCAAGGGAAGTGAATCGTTTAAATCTCTGCCTCGTAGATGAGTACAGGCAGTTCAGAGATCGTAATGTCTCGCTCTCCTTACACAGCCGGTGGGCCCAAACTGGACCCAAGCTCCAAAGCACCTCCCTGGCTGCCTGCTTTCTTGTCGGCCAGCCTTCCCCTAGGTTCAAGTTTCAATGTGAGATACCTCTCGACACGTGAGGGATTTAGAGCTGAAAACCTAAAATCAAGTGTTCCTTACAAAACAACCGCAGGGATGGAATGTCGTTCCATGAGGTGTCTCACGGCAGGGTAATTCGTGCAGGTATTTCATCCAGAAGGGCGTGAAGTCAGAAGTGGCCGCCTCTGTGGGGTCAATGTTAACGTGGCGGAGTTGAGCCCACCCAACGGGACTCGGAAATCCTGGACTCCAGCCAACCCCAGCCCCAGCCGCTCTGGGTCTGTTTCCTCACCAACAAAGATGCCGAAGCTCGGGCTACAGTCACGCTGCCTCCTTCCCAGCTCTAAAATCCTGTGTTGCAGGAGTCCACGGTTGAGCTTGAGAGACCAAAGTGCTGGTTCACTGTCTCTAGTAAATGCTCTACGGACCGTTTCCCTCTCTGGGAAAAGAGTCCAAACGCAGCTCCCGGCCTCCCCAGCAACCCTGGTAACTCCCAGAAGCCAAAGCTCGGTGTCCCGGGAGGATGTACTACAGGACCCCCACTGCTGTGCTGACACTCTGTTTACTGACCTCGTAGAGAGTGTGGTGCTTAACGCTCCAAGTCCAGGCCTGGGGATGAACCCTGGGCCACCCTGGCAGGTCGCTTAACCTTCCATCTCAGTTCTCTCGTCTGCAAATCAGAGATAACCACAGTCCCAACAGATGCCACCAAGAGGACCCAATGAGATCGCTGAGGACCCGTTAGGGGAATGTCTCTCCACTGACTGAGCATCCTGGGAAGGGAGAAAAGATGCGCCAGCCCCTGTCAGACGCAGGACAGAGTTCAGCAGGACCACATTGCGTTTCTGCTTTTGGCACGAAATATCTGGCTTTAACCACACAGACTGCAGAGAAATGAAAGGACGATTGCAAACACCTACACCCAAAAGCCCAAGGGGATGTTGCCAGCCAAGATGCATCGGAACAAACAGGGATGGATTCTGCTGGGGAAAAGGGATTTGCAAACAGAGCTTTATCCTGAGAATGCTTCCTAAGGCTAGGCTGCCGCTGGGAGGCAGGCGGTGGGGGAATGGGCTGCAAGGCGCTGCCCCCTGCCCCTCTGCTCCCTGCCCGGTGGTGGCATCACACCAGCCGGCTGTCACTTCCCAGCACTGCGCAGGTGGCACCCTTCCCCACCCCCACCCCCGTCAGCAGCAAACTCCCCTCAACCTGCAGGTCGGTCTCTGTTTAAAATCCAGCCCCCTGAGAAGACCCACCAGGGGCTCCTCCAGGAAACCCTCCCCGTAAGGTCAGTCCCTCCGGACTGCTCTCTCAGCCGCTATAGTCTCCCTCCCAGAACTCATTGCACTGGCGACTACTAAATTGTTAGTGTAATTTAGTGTCTGTCGTTCCAACTAATAACTTTCGTGAGGGGAAGGGTCATGCACGTCTGTCCTGTCACTACTCAAGTGCCAGGCCTGGTATCTGGTGGGTTCCAAATTGTCAAATGCATGAATGAATGAGAAAGAGGGGAACCACCATCTTATGGGGTCCTACTGTGTGCCATCATCTCATTTCCTCCTCCTTACCCCGAGGGGGTAGAGCTTACAGATGAGAAAACAGACAAGAAAATTGCACGAGGTTTCCCAGGCCAAGAAGTGGGGGGGGCCAGGAGCCGAGTCCAGGCAGCACCACCCCAAACTCAGTGCCCTCCACGACCTCCAGCTCTTCTGTCCTCTGAGGTTCCAGCAGACCCCCAAGTCTCTGAAGTCACCCTGAAGGGGCTCCCCACAGTGTTGCCAGAGGATGGGCCCATGGTGGGTGTAGAGCTGCTGGCACGAGGGACATTCATGGAACATAACATCTCTTTCCCTCTCAGCCCTGTGTGGCCCTGAGAGTCCACTGTGGACTTACTTGGGCCTGGGCAATTGCGGGGTGAGGGTGGGGGGCATCACTCCACCTCACCTGACCCAGGAGGGAAGCCAGAGGAGGCCGAGGGGGCAAGGAGCACCTGGTGGGGCCGCAGCCAGAATGGTGATTCGCGGGGCTCTCATGCAAGCAGACAGGGCTCAGCCATGCAAGGGGCAGGGAAGCGGAAGGAGTGACAAGGCCCCCATGCCAGCACCACAGCGGCCGGAGAAGCTGGCAGGAGGGCAAACAAGATTACACAAATCCCGCCACTCACAGACTCACCGGGTTAATGAGGCTTGATGCCTGGCACTCTGGGGTCAAAGAAATTAATTGTGGCCCCAGTGCCCACCCCACACGGAGGACGATGGAGCCTCAGGTTGCATATTTATGGAGCAGCTCCTAACACGCCGGCCTTGACTATGACCTTGAGGGGGCATCCTCCTTCCTTCCTTCCTTCCATCCATCAAATACTCATTGAGCAGTCAGTCCTCCCCTTAAAATCTACCTACAACCTGTCTGACCTTGACAGGTAGTATGTAATAGGTGTGATGATCACGATAACTAACAGGTGAGGGTTTGCTGTGTGCTGTTCACACCAGATAACACCCACAACAGCCTTACGAGATAGGCACTGTTGTTCCAATTCACAGATGAGGAAATGCAGACAGGGAGGGAAGTCACTTTCCCGAGATGCGGAGCCAGCGTCCGACCCCAGCATGGGAATCTCAGTGCTGGGCACAGGAGGGCAGAGGTCAGCTCTGTGAGAGGGCCCTGGGATAGCCAGCATGGAGGAGGCCCTGGGTTAACTCTTCATCTCTCTGAGCCCCAGTCCTCTGCTCTGTTAAAGGTCCAGGAAGCCCGGCCTCAGAAGACAGAGTGAGGATCAGAAGTGGAAATGCACCCCAGCACACGACTCAGGGTAGTGGTGCAGGGCCGTGGTTTGAACTCATAGCCTTCATGGTCTGACAGCTCATGAAGGCAGGAAAGACCACCAAGTCAAGATGCACTGAGGCCCGGTGACTTCAGGGGCACAAGATCCCTAGGACGGAAGCCTGACCCACTGGTCAACTGGGGGACCTTGGACTCAACTGTGAACTCCTCAGTGGTGGGGCCCTCCCTGTAGGCC
The DNA here is from genome assembly GCF_021613505.1 of Equus quagga. Lineage (NCBI taxonomy): Eukaryota > Metazoa > Chordata > Mammalia > Perissodactyla > Equidae > Equus > Equus quagga. The sequence goes on along the minus strand of NC_060269.1, from coordinate 148,940,015 downwards.
TCTTCCTCCATTTTCTAATGCCCAGTCCAGGGCCTGTCACATAGGATGGTAGATGGATGGATGGATACATAGGAGAGATGGATGGATGGATGGATAGATAGGAGAGATGAATGGAAGGATGGATGCATGGGGGGATAAATGGATGATAGATGGATAGATAGATGAATGGGTGGGTGGATGGACAGAATTTCAGAACTAAGAGGGGCTGTTCAGCTCAGAGAATATACCTTTCTCTCTTCAAATGACAGAGGGTTGAATGGGGAAGGGCTGAGGGCTCCCGGTCCCTGTTACCCTGCCCCCCCCCCCCTTTAAGTTTCCCAATGTCATTATTGCTTGAGTTGTGACTCAACAGCAGCAGAGAATCTAGATTATGGGGCCTGTGGTCCCTGCCCCGTGCCTTCTGGTCAGGCCTGAGCACACGTGGAGCTGCCCCATTCAGCCTTGGCGGGGACCCACCCATCTCCACTGACGCTGCCCTCTCCCCACTCCCCCAGGGCAGCCTCCTCACCTGGGGGACCAGGAAGCCGTTTCCAGGCTTGATACTATCAAGGGCAACAATAATCATCGTTGCTGTCAGTTACTGAGTCTTCACGTGACGTCACAGTTACATTAACCTTCGTGGAGACGGTGTAACGAGGACAATAATGTTGATAACAACCACAGCTAACATTCAGTGGGACTCAGGATGTCCCAGACATGGCGCTTAGCACTTTATGTCAACTCAGTGAGGTACATATAAGCATTTTACAGATGAGGAAACTGAGGCACAAAGAGGTTAACTGACTTGCCCAAGGCCACACAGCTGGCAACTCAAGGAACCTGGATTTGAACCCGGGAGTGTCTGACTCCGGGCCCTGGCACCTAGCCTCTTTCTCACGCCAGCTCCCCCGTGTCTCCCAGGCGACACAGACAAGCAAAGCCCCTGATCACGCTCAGCCGCACCTTTCTGGGAGATTCCACAGCACTTTCTACTCGACTTCTCATGAATCCTCAAAAAGCTGGGAAGATGGGTACAGCTGCGTCCTGCCCTCCCTGGACCTAAAGCTCGCTCACACCCCCAGAAACTGGAAGACTTGAGGACGGCAAGCTTGGGTTCTCTCCCTCATTCTGCCACTGACAGGCTGTGCAACTTAAGGAGACTCACTTAACCTCTCTGAGCCTCCCAGATAACATGTAATGGTCATTCTGTCTTTTAGGTTTAGGGTTGTTGGGAAGAAAGAACAAATTCCAGGGCCAAGGTTTTTCAAAGCCGTCCTGGGGGCTTAGATGCCTCACCACCTAAGAAAGGCAATTGGAAAATGAGCCACCCACATTAAAGGGAGGGGGCAGGGAGCCTTGAAACCCACTGGAAGATTCCTCACCTATAAAGCTTCCAGGGGAGTGAGGGGAACTTTACCAGCGGCTGCAGATGAAAGGCCATCAGGCTGCCTGGCCACAGAGACACAACAAGGCAGAGATGCAGTCCCACCGCAGCCCTTATTCAAACAGCTGGAGAAATTGCCCAAACACTGGCCCGGCTGCCAAGGCCACGGGGGCCTCCTGCAAGCCCATCATTCCACGAGCTGAGAGGAGAGAACCACACGGCCCCAAACTGGCAGGGAGCTCTGCCAGCCAAGGCACATCAAAGACACTGACATGTCCCTGCCCGGCGGTCACAGCGACCCCTGCAGTGACCCCCACAGCGACCCCCACAGCCTGCCCAGAGTGGACTTCGTACCCTGGAAGGACGGCTTCGGAACCAAGAAAGGCAGGACGAGCAGGAGCTGAGTGTGGGCAAGAGCTGGGAATTGGGGAATTGGGGGAAGCCCCCAGGCCACGGTCAGGGCTGGCGGGAGGGAAATCCACGAGTCAGCAGAATCCGCCCATCCCTGGGGCCCTCCAGCAGCAAATGCTGGGGGGTGGGGGGGGTCAACTGGGGATCAATTTAATTCTCACAATAGCCCTGCCAAGTAGGTACTATCGTCATCCCCAACTTACGCGTAAGAAGCGTGAGGCTCAGAGGATAAGGAAATTGCTGGGTCACACAGCTATCCAGCTGTGCTTTCAGATTTTCACCCCAGGTCTTCGAGACTCAAAGCCGGCGAGCTCCTTCCTCGGTCTGCACCGTTCCCGTTGCTGCCCCTCCATGAGCTGCAGGAGCAGGCCCTGCCCCCCTCGCTCCCGGCCAGACAGGTCGAGGAGGGCAGCCTTCCCACAGGTTGGTTGCACCAAGGAGAAGGTGTGTAGCCTTCAAGACACCAGAGGCAGCCCCCGTGCAAGCGCCACTGGTGCCCCTTCATTGCCCCTCACCCCTGGGGCCACTACAGACAGTCCCTAACAAACCACGGGCTCCTGTCTCTCGGGCTGCAAGGGCTCGTCCAGCTGGAAAGCAAAGGGTCTGGAAACCACCCTCAACCAACAGGGGACAAGTGTTAGAGGGCAAATCTCCCATGCTCCCTGGCCCCATGGGGCAACCCTGGGCTGTGTTTGCTCTCTCTCAGAGGCCCCGGGGATGGAGTCCGGGCTGCCCACAGCGGAGACCTGCCCATTCCATCCCCTTTATTGTCTTCCCTTCTCTTCCCCTCTCTTTCCCCTCGCTTCCTGGGTCATCACCAAATAAATTACTTGAATCGAATCCTTGTCTCAGGATCTGCCTTGGGGGGACAAACACCTAGACACTGTCAGTAACAGGCACCATGTGAAAGGGGAGCCCCAGGCCGTGCTTCCCTCACGGTCTTAATTCTGAGTCATTCTCAACACCTTCCTGCCCCCAGATTCCACCTCATCTTTAATTATCTGGATACTCACTGGTGATATCTATTTCCCCTTCCAGCCTTATCTTGCTGTGGGGATTGGACTTTGGGGTCACTCTTCAGACTTTCTACAACACGTTTTCTGCCTGGAGTCACTTAAGTAGATACTGTCCCCTGGACCCTTGGCCCAGGCAGCTGCTTCCTCTGAGGCTGCCTTTCTGGTGACAAAATTGCCAAATATGCCTCATTCTCACTTATTCTAATGAATTTTCTACAGCTTATCAGTCTCGTGAATGAGGTAGGATCAAGAATGGGGAGCCAGGGGCCGGCCCAGTGGCACAGCAGTTAAGTTCGCATGTTCTGCTTTGGCGGTCGGGAGTTCTCTGTTTCGGATCCCAGGTGCAGACATGGCACCACTTGGCAAGCCATGTTGTGGTAGGTGTCCCACATATAAAGCAGAGGAAGATGGACACGGATGTTAGCTCAGGGCCAGTCTTCCTCAGCAAAAAAAGAGGAGGATTGGCAGCAGATGTTAGCTCAGGGCTGATCTTCCTAAAAAAAAAAAAAAATAGGGAGTCATGATGACCCCGTGTGCCTGGATTGGGCCAGTGGGTGGACAGCAATGTCATTCAATCAAAGAGGACCCCCAGGGGGAAGAGGAGGTTTGGAAAAAGAACAAGGGTTGAGTTTAAACTGACAGAAGGACAACCTGGGGGTGTTGTCCAGAGAGTGAGCAAAGCTACGGAGCTCAGTCCTGGCTGACTATGTGGAGCTGAGAGATTTCCACCACTAGGCTGGTGGGCCAGGGCATCAAGTGAGTGAGGGTCCCCAGAGCCAGGGCCTCATCCAGGTTTTGAGGGCCCAGGAGTCTATAAAATTGGTGGGGGTGCTTATTAGGAAATAACCTCTACAAAATTATGAAAACCAAATTGCAAGGCCTTTCTTGCAGGCTTACAGGGGACCCAGGCAAGTGAGGGACACTGAAGCTTAAGCCTTGTTAACTTCATGGTAAACCTGCCTCTGAGTGAGAGGCTAAGAGACAGGTACACTACAGTGAAAGTGCTTTCTCACTTTCTGTTTCCGTCACTATAGTGTGAGCACCTTGAGATATGGAATTATGTCAGGCTCACCTGTGGCCCCAGGGCCTTGAACAGTGAATAACGGTATCAGCAGAGTTCAGTGCAGGAAGCAGAAGTGTGTCTGGGTATTTTCGGCAGAAAGGTTTTCAGTATGGGAAATAGGTGCTTACAAAATTGTTGGACAAGCTGGAGGAGTGGAAGTTATGGGGCTGCTACTGGGCTTTTGGCGTCAAGGTCAGCTCACCACTGCTTTGATTCTGAGCTCAGGAAACTGCAGGAAATCCCTGCTGATGCCCCCGCAGCCCCACACCCATGAACTGACAAGTAGAGAGTGAGACACGGGTTGTGGCCGCTGTGAAAGCTCACGTCTGCCAGGGCCTGCCCATCAGCTGCCACTGTCACAGAAAAAACTCTGCTTTCCAAATCTTGCACAAGCTCATCTTGTCGGCAGAACCTAAATTACATCCAGAACCCCAGCAGCAAGGGAGTCTGGGAAATGCAGTTTTTATCAATCTATCCCCCGTGAAATAGCAGGATGGGGGAGATCGTGGGAGGAGACACAAATGGATGAAAAGCACCCGTAGAAAGTATCGAAGGCAGTGGCACAGAGGGGGCGCTGTCTCAGTTATCTATTGCTACACAGCAAATTACCCCAAAACTTAGTAGCTTGAAACAGCAACATTTATTAGCTCATGGTTTCTGTGGGTCAGGAGCCCAGGCACAGCCTAGCTGGGTGCTCTGCTCACAGGCTCTGACTCAATGCCATAGGGTGCCAGTCCAGGGGCTGTGGTCCCATCTGAAGCCTCCACGGGAGAGGGATCCACCCATGCAATGAGAATTGGCAGCATCCAGTTCTTCGTGGCTGTCGACTGAGGCCTCAGCTCCTCACTGGCTATTGGCTGGAGGCTGCCTTCAGTTTCTTGCCACATGGGCCTCTCCCACGTGCCAGCTGACTTCATCGAAGGGTGCAAGCCAAGAAGTCAATAGAAAGAATTTTCTAGCAAGATGAAAAGCAGTGTCTTAGAACCAACAATAGAAGTTACATCACATCACTTTCGCCACATTCCAAGGCTAGCAGGGAGTCACTAGGTCCAGCCCACACTCAAGGGGAGGGGCTTATCCGGGTGTGAATACCAGCAAAGGGGGATCAGTAGGGCTGTCTTTGGGAGCTATCTATACGGGGACGAACAAACACTTGGTGAAGACCCCAGTGAAGAACGGAAGAGGGAAGGGGGAAGAAAGACCGATGTCCCAGAGGGAGGCCACCGGCTGCCCACACACAGCTTCACATGGTGCCCGGATCCTGATGGAATCACCTGGCTCAGCATCCCAGAGATAGTGTGGGCACGGCCGGACGACAGAGAGAGGACCACCTCCCTCATATGAAGGGATGGACAAACCCCATGCAGGGGTCCTTTGACAAGGAGGAGAACACCGCCAAGTGGGCCAGCAGTTTGAATCAGCTGGATGTATCATTGTCTCAATTTGACTTAATTTTGCCTTCTCTTCTCCTAAAATTTCTATCTCCTTTTGTCTCCTTTTTCTATTTTATGGCCCAGAAATCCACATAGTACGCCGTTCTGACCAAAGAGATTCATCATTGAGAGACCCTATGTTCCAGGCCCCACGCTAGGCGACAGGGATACAGAGGTGAGGAAGACACAGCCCCTACGTTCCAGGTCTTTGCAGACCCGGGGTGGGGGATGTGTGCACAGACCCTGGCCATTGGGAATGATCAGAGACAAGCAGGGGGAGGGGGCCCTGACCTCCACCCGGGAGAGACCAAAGGGCTTCCCACAGGAAGTGACTCTAAGATGCGTCCCAGGGGCTGAGTAAGAATTCAGTGCGGGGAAGAGGGGCAGGACGTTCCAGGCAGAGGAGCCGGCGTGGCAGAGGCTGGGGCTGAGACACAGAGAGACGGGGAAGCTGACTTCATGCAGTCGAGATGTTGAAGGGAGTTGCATCTCTCCATGTTCTCCAGCCTGTCCTCCTGGAATTGTGAAAATAAAGAATGCAGTGTTGGGGGCACCTTATTTTAGTCCTTGTTTACACCAAAAAGAAAAGCTCTTATCCTTAACGAAAGTCTGGTAGGCTAGGAGATCGGACAGCCAGAAAAAAATGTTGGCTCCTCGTGCTTTCAAAGATCAGAATGCACCTTCCCCTTCGGAGAAGGAAGCGGCCTCTCCATGTCTCAGCGTGTCCGTCTGTCAGTGGGGCTGATGGTGTTTAACTCCTACTCGCGGATGGAATCGCCCGGGCTTCATAAAACTAGGTGCCCAGGCAGAGTCACTTTCTGAGGAGCGAGCCCCTCCCTCGCAGGGCTCTGAGGCCCTCGGGAGGAAAGAAAACTCGCAGGTAATGTTTTATGATTCTCTGGGACAAAGTACCCTGACCAGTCTGTGGGCTCACGCAGCAGGGCACTCACCTGAAGGCAGAGACGGAGGGCAGAGCGGAGCCAGGGAGGAGGGAACACCGCGACGGTGGTGAGCGCCCACGGGCGATCTGCAAAGGCAGAAATAGGGACGGGGAAGAAAACACCACCACAGACAACGGATCACGCAGCTGTGGAGGAAACCAGTGTTTGGAAAGCAGCTGTCATGACGTGAGAATACGCTGGACGGAATATGAAGAAAAGAATAAAATAACAAGATGCAAAACTGCATGCATAGAGTTATGATAATTATCCAAAGAAAATGCATATGCAGAGGAAAAGGAGTGGAAGGGACTCTGCTTAAAGAAAACATCCAAGGGCCGGACTGGTGGCATAGTGGTTAAGTTTGCACGCTCCGCTTTGGCGGCCCGGGGTTCATGGGTTCAGATCCTGGGCATGGACCTACACACTGCTCATCAAGCCATGCTGTGGCGGCATCTCACACAGAAGGACTAGAAGGACCTACAACTAGGATATACAGCTATGTACTGGGGCTTTGAGGAGGAAATAAAAGAGGAAGATTGGCAACAGATGTTAGCATAGGGCCAATCTTCCTCACCAAAAAAGAAAAAATAATAATAATAAAATATCCAGGTGGTGGAATCATGTCTTTTTATTTTACGTGTGATTCTTCAAATTTCCCAGGGAGAGCATGGTATGCTTTGAACTCAGAAAAGAGCAGTGTTTAGAAAGAAGAAAAAAGAGGGGGAAAAAAGTGGATGAATGCCAGAAAAGTGGAACAGAAAAGTATATTGAAAAAGAAGAAACTCAGGTCGCTTCCCCAAACACTGCACTGAGCACAGGCTGCCTGCTGGGCACAGCTTGAGGCCCCATGGCAAACAGAACAGAATAAGACAAGGGCACACCTTCCAAGGAGTTCAGTCTGGAGAGAGGCTGAAAAGTAGCGGCCTGTCTTAGTACCCAAGATGTGTTTTGTTGCTAAGAGGAACATAGGGCTGTGGGCGACTACGCAATCTAGAGAGATCCAGGAAGGCTTCCTGCAGGGGGTGACACTTGATTTGAGTCTTAAGCAGTGGGAGATGGCCTAGTACGGGGAAGATGATGGGCAGGAGTGAGCAAGATGACAGAGACGTTCCAGAGAAGGTTAATTTTTGAATTTTGTCATGAGAGGCAGTTGAGAAGAGTGTCTTTCCAGCTAGGCCGGCCAACATATGGTCCCATACATCACCTGTAAGTCCACCTCTGTGGGTTATGAGGTTTATTTTTCAACATCCTAATATCAGAACAGTGTCCTATTGTTTTAAAAAGCCCTTGCAGGTCATCTCATTTAATCCTCTGACAACTTCCTCCTACGGCTCTCATTACAATCATCCCTTTACAGGTGATAAACCTGAGACCTAGACAAGTGAAATGCAGTAAGGAGGAGAGTAAGAACCCAGAATCGGGAGCAGGCTGCGGGTGTCTGTTATGGATCGAATCACACGCCCCCAGATTCCGGTGTAGAAGCCCCAGTCCCCAGGGCGACCGTATCTGGAGACAGGGCCTGGAAAGAGGTAATTACTGTTAAATGAGTCATCGGGGTGGGGCCCTGGTCCAGTAGGACTGGTGTCCTTGTAAGAAGAGGGGGAGACACCAGGAGTGCCTGCACAGATTGAAGGCCAGGCGAGGACACAGGGAGGAGACGGTCGTCTACAAGCCAAGGAGAGAGGCCTTAGGAGAAGCCAGCTCTGCTGGCACCTTGATCTTGGACTCCCAGCCTCCAACACTGAGAAAATAAGTTTCTATTTAAGCCATCCAGTCTGCGGCATTTTGCTGTGGCAGACCCAGCTGACTAATACAGGTTCCTATACCAGCTCTACCGCTATTCACTGTGTGACCTTGGACAAGTTGTTTAACCTCTCTGTACCTCCGTTTTCTCAACTGTAAAATGGGGACAGGAATTGAGGCCTACTTCCCAGGGGTGTCGTGACAAGTACGTGAGTTAACGTATGCAAAGCATTAGATCACCCTTGGCACATGGTGGGCAGTCCATAAGAGATATTTACTGTTTTAGTGACCTGCCCAAGGCTACACAGCTGTCACTGTGTGGAGCAGAAACCAGACCCAACCCTGTGAACACCCCTGCTCCCCACCGCCCCCCTTAGGCAGGTGTCATTAAACCCATTCATTTTACAAATATAGAAATTGAGTCAGACAGAGGGGATCTGTCTGGACGGTTCCATGTACCCGAGTGGGGAAGCTCACCTGAGCCCTGAGGCAGGCCTTACCTGAAGGCAGGTGCCACCCACCACCATGGCCCAGAATGCCACCTTGGCAGGTCCAGACCAATTCACCCAGAGAAAAAACTCTCAGGACATCTGGGCCCTCAGGTGCTTCATCCACTCACTCGGCAGATGTCATCAGCGTCTGCTGTGTGCCAGCCCCGGGGACAAAACGGTGAGCATCGCGGACCGACCTGCCTGCCCAGAGCCACAGGGGTGATGAGTGAATGAAAGATGTTAGTGTGGAATCACGTGACCAGGGTGCTGGGCAGCGAGGAAGATCAGAAAAGCGGGTGGGTCTCTGTTCCTGACAGTGCCTTCCCACATGCCCCCACCTCCGGGTCAGGGGGTGGGAACTCCAACTGACCCACGACTTTCCTGCTCCCTCCTAGGGAACAGAAAGTCCCACCATCACTGTGAGGCCTAACCGTGGTCCCCACTCAGCATGAGATCTAACTCCAGGTAGGAACCCAAACTCAGGACTCCACTGAAACCCGGAATTTGCCCTCCCTGCCTGGCCTGCTCTGGACGGGCACCTACCCCGGGAAGGGGGCTCATGATCTCCTCCTCCTTGTTACCCACCAACTCCCCACTTGCCGGCTGCTCCCCTGACCCCAGCAGAGCTGAAGTGCGGAGACGGGGGGAGAGAGGGGGACAGTAACATTGCTACATGATGAGTGCTGCTGTCACGTGTCTTCCTGCCCTCTGCGCCCGGGCAGGATTGACAGCTGACCTTCCTCTACTCTGTTGCCACAGGTCCCTTCAGCCTCCTCCAGCAGGAGACAGGCACCAAGGCGCTGTCCTGGTGACGGGGCACCCAGCCAGCCCACCGCTAATGCTGTGGGTGCCCTTCTATCAGGTTTGGGATTTGAAGGCAGCATTCCCCACCCCCAGCCCTTGGGGCCAACAGCCCTCTCCAAAGACATCTTCCCATTTCTAACCTCTTGACCCTTTAGTGTCCTTGCCATGGATTAAAGGTCCAACAGTCACATGACCCGTTCTTGCGTATTTCCTTTGAAGATGGGCTTCATAGCAGCTATCTTGCAAATTCTATCGCAGTCTGGTAAGCTCTCTCTTGGCACCTTGGTTACAACACGGGACCTACCACAGTGCCCGGTACAGAGCAGTGCTCAAAAAATATTTTTTAAAAAATGAATTAAAAACAGGATAACATGAACATCCAGTTAGCCTAATGGTGTGTTTCTTTTTGTCAATCAATTCATTGGTATCTGCTCAGCGTGCTTTGGTATTTCGTGATTTGGGTTAGAGGAAAGACAAGGCACTATACCACCACAGAGGTGGGCCACCCAAGGAAAGAAGAACAGCGTGGGAGGGAGGAGGGAACAGCATGCACTCAGGCTCAGAGTAGTAGTGAATAAATGAATGAAATTGAAACAAAGAGAAGAGAATAATGACCAAAAGAGCCCCTTTACCGTTAGTAAGCATTGAACAATTATCTTGCGCTGGGCTCTAAATTCTTTACAGATGAGGAAACTGAGGCAGAGAGAGTTAAAGTAACTGGCCCCAAATCTTAGAAACAACCTACATATCCATCAACAGGGGATCGATGATGAATTGTAGCGTAGCCCACAATGGCTCTGATGACAGCACAACAATGACATGAATGGGGAAGTTGATGAGCTGGTACCTTCCGGTCTCTGGGATGGAGAGAGAAGTGCAGAACAGAGCCCACAAGTATACTCGCTTGCGTGCACAGATGTTGTCTCTGGAAGGTCACACGGGGCACTCAGAGCACTGGAAGCCTGTCGGGGAGGCCGGGGCGGGGGCGAGAGCCACAGAGAAAGTTTTCACCGTACACTTGTTTAGACTTTTTGGATTTTGATTCATGTGACTATATTAGCTATTTTCACCAAAATTTTTAGGTTAAGAAAAGGGAGTAAAGATGTCTGTCTGTGGGGAGGAGTGGAGCTGGAAGCCAGGGGCAGTGGTTGGGTCCTCAGCCTGAGCCCCCAGCCCTCAGCTCTCTGGGTCTCCCATCCGTTCCGCTCCTGAAGCCGCAGGGCTGGTGGAGCCTGGCTGGGAAGGAGAGCGTCAGCTGCCTTGATGGGTCACAAAGAGATGCCAGAGCACCACCTTCAGCTGTCACCTAGCCATCGGACCTGCCTCCAGAGGTCCCTTCCAGCCAGAGCGTGCAGGAGAGCGGCCACAGCAGAAGACTCGTGGAGAAGGCACGGCTGCCTCTCCTGCCCGCGACATGGAGCTGAGCTGCCGGAAGGATGCTCCCTGCTCCTCCCAGAGCTGGCTTCTAACGCTCTGGACCCTCCCCGTGCCTCCTCTTCTGAGGGCCCCTGGGATCGGCTTGCCTCCCTGAGTGGGGAACTCGCTCAAGGACACGCTACCAAAGGGCCAGCATAGGCCGGGCCTTGTCCTTCCCTGCTATTATGCGCTGAATTGTGTCCCCCGCAAAATTCACCTGTTGAAATCCCACCGCCCCATACCTCAGATATCTGGAGATGGGGTCTTTACAGAAGTAATTAAGGTAAAATGAGGTCATACAGGTGGGCCCTGATCCAATCTGATGGGTGTCCTTGTAAGAGGAGGAGATTAGGACAGACAGGCACAGAGGGACGACCACGTGAGGACACAGGGAGAGGATGGCAGTCTGCACGCCAAGGGGAGAGGCCTCAGGGGAAGGAAGCCCCCAACAGCTCGATCTAGGACTGCTGGCTCCCAGAGCTGGGAGAGGACACATCTTTGTTGTTTAAGGCCCCTGTCCGTGGCCCGTTGCTGTGGGGCCCCAGGAAGCTAACACAGCACGGTGCACGGGGTGGACGTCATCTCACTTATCTTCACTACAAGCCCCTGAGGGGAAATGTCAGTCCCAGTCTGGGGCTGGCCCAGCTGAGATGAAGTTTGGCCACGTTATCTTAGCCAATGACACTGGCCTTTAAGAGACACAATCATCAGAAATAAAGGGAAAGGAGAAGTGTAAAACTTTAAGGAAACAAGGCACCTTGTTCTGCTGTCAGTCACCCTGCCCATTAAAGTAGCATTTCGTGGGATCAGTACGGGGTGCTCGGTCGTGCAGCCACAGGTCCGGATCAAACTTCTTGGCCCCATACCCGCAGCGCAGCCTCCCAGACTCACGAGAAATGCAAAGACCGCTGGGCTTCGAAGACCAAGCTCCCTGCCAGCACCTCCCCACCCCGCCCCTGCTCCCTAATCCTGGGTGTCTTCACGTCGGGCCATTTGACAGAAACACAGACACACATAAATGTACCTGTGTCACCACCGCCAGTCACCTCTGTCCTGGAGGCCTCTCTGACGGTCCTGCTTCACCTCCACAAAGCAGCACGATGCTGTGGAAAGTTCTACAGCACTGGAGTCCAGCAGACACAGGTGCACACCCAGGCTCTGGCAGTTCCCGGCTCTGCCACCTTGAGCAGGTCACCTGCCAGTTTCCAGACAGGACCTGAAGACCTACTGTGTGCTTCCACTTGCTGTCTAAGCACTTCTGCCAGCACCCTGAGAAGAGGGTCGCTGAGGAGTCGCTGTTCCTTCAGAAATAACCAAAAATGAGGAGACAGTGGGCAGAGCCCAGCCCAGCTCAGCTGTACCGGCAGCTTAAAGCAGAAGCAGCCAGCTGAGCCCGGCCTGCATGTGCTGCCTGGCAGCCCCGCACACCCAGAAGGCAGTGCTGACCGCTGAAGGCCATGGCACTTTGTGGTTGGCTGTTACACAGCGTTATCAGGCAGCAGTTGACTGACACAGGATATCCATGGGCCTTAGAAGTGGTTGTACCTCCTTTAAATTGCAGTGAGTTGCTCCTGGTATGGCCTGATGGGGGGAAAAAGGCCCCTTGCCTTTATGTCTAAAACCAAAGTAATAACAAAAACAGCAACCTTGAGAAACAGGGCAGCACAGCGGCTGGAAGAACCACCTCTGAATTCAGATCCAAGTCTTACCACTCACTAGCTGTGTGATCTTGGGCAAGTTACTTAACCTCTCTGTGCCCCACTCACTACTCTGGATGATAGTGGTACCTAAATCAGAGGACTGTGTGAGGCCTGAATGAGTCCACATGTGCACAGGTCTGAGCGCAGGGGCTGGCACGGGTAAGCGTTAGCGGTTACAACGCACTGAGCACCTGCTGCACGCGGGCTCTAGGCTGGGGCTCCCTCTGCAAGGGCTTGTCCTCTCAACAAACCTGCCAGCCTCGTTTTGCCAATTAGCCCAGAGAGGTTCCTCCAGCCAAGCCTCTCCATCTGCGATTCCGCCCCCTAGTCCCGAATCTGGAATGCTCGTCCTCCAGGAGCCCTCCCTGTCTTGCTCAGATCTCAGGTTGGTTGTTACATCTTCAGAGACGTTCTCCCCCCCCCCAGCCCATTCCCCCACGACACACTTTCACAACACCGCACACCCGTCTAGGAGAGCATATCAGTCAGGATGGGCCAGGCCCTGCTGCAGTAACAAACAGGCCCCCAGGTCTCAGTGGTTTGTCAAAGGTTTATTCATCTCTCCTGCTACGTGTTCACTGTGGAATGGCAGGGCTGGGCCTGGGGTTAATTCACTGCGGTCACTCTGGGACCCAGCCTAGCACAGGCTTCATCTCCACGCACGCTCCCCCATTCACAGAAGTGGCAGGAATGTGGCCACTGTGCACTGGCTTTTAAAGCTTCCACTCGTCACTGAGACACACGACTCTTTGCTCACATTTCATTGGCCAGAGCAAGTCCTGGCCATGCCTGCCTTCAGAGGGGAGGGAGCGTGCAGTCCTACTACGTGTCTGGCGAGGGATGGGGGACAGGCTGTTTGGAGAACATCACTGGTAACCACCACTAGAGCACTAACCCTGGGTGTGAATTACACGCACTTCTGTGACTATGTCTTCCTCCCCCCAGACTGCAGATCCTGGGGAGAAGATCTCTGTCTGATTTTGCTCATCACTGCATCCCTGGCACCTTGCACATAGTAGGCACTCAGTAAATATTCACTGAGTACATCACTGAAAAGTGACTGGAGTTCCAAAGTCACCCTGTGATAAGACCTGGCTTTGAACCCACATCTATCTAACACAGAAACTTTTATCCATAATCCTGTACCAATGTTTGAAGTCTGTTGACTATAGGCCAGATGTGGCACCCTCTTTGGAACTGTTTGGTTTATTTGTTTGTTTTTAATTCTGAAAGAGTTGAGGCAGGAATAATGCGATGAATTCATGTCTCCGTGGGAATTAATTCAACCGGATTTTTTTCTCCCCTGTCAAAATCTGGCTGGGTTCTACCTCAGAAGCTGAATCCGGGGCAAAGGGTAGGGGTGCACGTGGGTTTAATGAGATAAGAAAGAGGGACAGGAAGAAGGCAGAGCTCAGATTGGAAACTTTACGGCCGGGGGACATTTTGAGACGGGATGACAATCTTTGGCCACTTCCTCCTTTTGCCCACAGTGGACTCTGGTTCTGCAAAAGGACACATCTCCAGTTGGGCAAAATTCCATGCCAGTTGAGCATGCAAGTTAAGACAAGACATCTACACCACTGTCACTTTCCCTTTTCTTAATCGTGGTCAGAAGTAATTTCGCCAAGAGTTAGCAGATTCTGGTATGAAACATTTTTTCTAAAAGGTACCCCACCCAGCGCCCCGTGAGCCTCCAGCGCAATGGGGTACCAAAGCGCCCTCTTGTGTAGAAACTGAGAACTACAAGCCGGCCAGACACCCGCCCGACATCTTGCAAAGGGAAGTTATGTGTTTTGCAAAAGTCTCTTTCCTACTTTTGTTGTCAACCACAGCACATGGAACTCCGTGGCTGAAAGATATGCAGTAGCCGTGTTTTTAGGAGGGTGGCAAGAGCGAGAAAAGCTGCTGTACGCCGAGCCGTGGGCTTGAGAATCACACGTCCGCAATCATGCAGCTCTGCTGGCATTTTCAGTAATTACAGCCTTTCCTAATTGCCAGCTTGAGTTGCACAGCGGAAGAGGAGAAAGAATCTCCTGTTTTTAAGAGGAGTAGACACACTGGGAAAGTGGTGGGAGTTCGGGGCAGGGGTGGGGGCGGCAGGGTTAATGCGGCACAGACGTTTCTGTTCCGAGAATCTAAAGAATTCAGCAGAGACGTTTTTTCTGAGAGGAGTAAGCGTGTGTTTGCAAGGGGTCTGCGATTTCGTCTCCCATCTTGGTTTTCAGACGCCCGACTGCGGGGCGCACTCAGGTGGGGCGTTTCAGTGCCAGCCCGGGGACGCCCTGCCTAGGACAAGACATTTCCGTGGGCTTCACTGCCTGGGGCTCAGGGGCGCTCAGGTCAACGCAGGAGGGGCTGCACCTCGAAAGCAGGCATCCTCGGCACTTTGGCTTCATTCTTGCGGCTGATTTAAATTTAAATGTTCCCCGCAGGACATCGCCCACGGCCCAGCCCTGCCTGCGCCCCGCGCGCGCGGAGAGGCCCCTCTCCTGCCCATGCGCCCTGCGGGGCGAGGTCCCCAGCTCAAATGCCAAGGAAATTCCTATCAAGCCAAAGCTTTTTTCCGTGGGGAGGAAGGCAAGACTTAAGACGACAGATATGACCCCAGTCATAAAGAATCCACACTACCAGTAGCCGTTCTTTAAGAATTTAAGAACAGGAAAAGAGAGAGAAGAGAAGGTGGCCTTAAAAACACCACCACCAGCAGCTAAAGAACAGGACGTTTGAGAGTGAAATTGGGAAAGTGCGGAGAAAGACTAATGTGAAAATGATGACCACGGTACATAAGTGTGTTCACAAAGTTGCCTTTCTTCAGCATGAGGCTGCCGTTCAGGATGTCCCATACGTGAGGACAACTGTGACACTTGGCACCCACGGAAGGCTCATAACTTTAGCTCTGGGAACGATGTTTGCTCCTCTGGAGAAGAAAGGGCTGTGAGAAGCCTCTGATGGGTTAGCCAAGGGCCTTCCTGGAAAGTTCTAGAGATGTTCTGCTGAGGCAGTCCGTCTGCTATGGGATCAGGGGAAGATGTGGCCTCTCAAAGGGCAAACGCTGCCCCATCTCGGTCCCCCTCCTCTTTTCTGAAAGTGTTATTTGAAAAGAGAAAAATCGAATCAACTGAAATTTTTCTTTCTTTGGTTAGAGGACACGGAAGACTGAAACAGCCCCAGAAAAGCCCGACACACGTGAGTGTTTAGGAAAGGGAGCCATGTAGGTGCTAAAGGCGCGTTTCTAAAACAAATACGCCCTATTTCCACCCTCCCGGTTGCTCGATGGCGCTCAGCCCGCTTCCGGGCGGGGAGGTGGGCGCCGTGCGCTCCGGGGCAGCCGGCAGCCAGAGGCTTGTGCGGAGACCCCCGGGGCGTGTTTCCAACGCTGCATCTCTGCCCGCACGGCGGTGGTGTTTTTGGCTCTGCCCTGAGCTAAATCCTATGAAAGGGCTTCTCTCTAAAGTGCCCGCTGGACGGAGACCAAAATCCACCTCAAAGTAAACACGCGGGCAAGTGGCGGCGCTACTGTAGACGATGGCGAGGGACACCCAGCCCCCGGGGGCCGGCCTCCAGCCCCTGCGATGGAGTTAGTGCCCGAGGGGAGTTTAAAATCCAGTCCATGGAACACCACCACCTCCATCGGTCTTTGAAATGGTCTGCTTTTTAAAAATGTGAACACTAACTCTGTGACAGTAACCCTTTCTCTTCCTTTTGTTTTTAGCTGAGAAACTAGTTTTCCTAAAAATCTAATTAGTTGTTAAGCCAATTTTGGGGCCCACTTGTTGTCACCGACTACATTTTAGATACCAATTAGACCTAATTCTAAAATGCCCTTTTTTCTTCATTCTTCCTTCTATTTATTTGAGAGAACCTCTCTTCCTGTGTCTATTTTAGAATGATTTCTAGGAATTGATAGAGCTATACATATTATGGTTGCTTTCTATTTTTTTCATAAAAATGCCCCCGTACAATATGCCTCTCATTTACATTAAGACATACACAACCCCCCAAATCTGCCCTGACAAACTCCGGGACAAAGTGGGAACACAGCATGATGTAAAATTAGCTTTATATCATGGTAAACACTTCCTAACGCTCTTAGCTCCAGGCCCAGGGTGCCATCTGCAAGGGAGAGAGCTCAGAGTTTGGGGTGTCCTCCTCTGCCAAATGCCCCCCTGAAACCCACCCCAGGATCCCAGGCCACCAGCCCACCAACCCACCTGCTGGGTAAAGAACACAGGCAGAGGCTGCACGTTGCTGACACTGAAACTCCACAGTAAAAACTGAAAGTGGTTTCATGACTAGGTGGAAACTGACCGGTGAGAGGAAGAAGGGAAGTTTAGTCTCCACTGAAAAGATGCAACAGAGAAATCTCGAAGAGACCAGGGGCCAGGAGTGGGGAGCAGGAGAATGACTTAGAGACTAATAAAGGGATGCCTTTCAGATTCCCCTGGGAGAATCAAGGGCAGAGAGAGAAAGATTCTTAGCCATCCTTGTCTTTTTATTCTGTAGTCCTGTAAACAAATATGGGAGTAGCTCCCAGGAAGTCAGAACTGGAAGTAACAGAATGGATAGATGGATGGGTAGGTGGGCGAGATGGATAGATGAGTAGACAGGTGGTAGACCGGTGAGAGAGTGGGTAGATGAGTGAAGAGGTAGATGGGTGGAGAGATAGGTGGGTGGGTCAATTAGATGGAAGAAAGAAGGGTGGGTGGGCATATATATATGTAAAATCACATTTTCTTTATCCATTCATCCGTCCATTGACACTGACGTTGTTTCCATATCTTGGCTCCTGTGAACAATGCTGCAGTGAACATGGGAATGCAGATATCTGATACTCACTGATTTGGTTTCCTTTAGATATATACCTAGAAGTGAGATTGACGGTAGTTCTATTTTTAATTTTCTGAGGAGCCTCCATACAGTTTTCCATAACGGCTGTACCAGTTCACAGTCCCGCCAATAGCACAAAAATCAGGGTTCTCTTTTCTCCACATGAAAGGAAGGAAATTCTGACACAGGCTACAACATAGGCGGACCTTGAAGACGTTATGCTAAGTGAGATAAGCCAGCACAAAAAAGACAAATTCTGTATGATTCTACTTCTATGAGGTGTCTAGAGTAGTAAATTCACAGACACAGAAAGGAGAATGGGGGGTGCCAGGAGTGGGGAGGGGGTGATGGGGTCAGTATTTAATGGGGACCGAGTTTCAGCCGGGCAAATGAAGACGTTCTCCATGATGCCGATGCTTGTGCCACAGTGCGAGTGTACTTAATGCCACGAAAACGGCTAAAATGGTAACTTTTATGTTGTATATCTTTTACCACAATTAACAAATAAAGAGATTGGTGCTCTCTGACCCCTTGTAAAGCTACTTAGAGCAATCAGTCCTTAGGAAAAATGTCAAAAGGCAAGTAAAGAATTATGCACAGTTATAGTCATCACCCAATTGTTTACTGGAAACTATCTAAATGTCCAAAAATTGAGGACTAATTAAGAAATTATGGTACATCCACATTGTGGATTATTATATATCCATTAAAAATGAGATTTACAAATTGATTTAAGGAAACAGTTAACATGTAAGATGATTTTATTTTATAAAAACAGGACACAAGATTGCATATGCAACTTATTAATAATCTCATAAAGAAAAAAAATAGCTAGACAGACTATTATAAAGAAATTGGCCAAAATATTACTTCTGGCCCTCTGAGTAGTGTGATGATGGATGGGAGCTTTTGGCTTTTTATATCTTTGTGTTCTCTCCAAATTTCCTACAATATGCATGTGTCCTTTTGATGATGTTCCTTTGGTGATGGTAGGTGGAGTTGGGTAATTGGATGGGAGCAAGAAGTGTGGGGAATCTCCTTTTTCCTTGAGCAACAGCATTTTCAAATTTACTTGGTGGTGAAGGAAGTTGGTGTAAGTTGGCATCAGGATGGTGTGTGCAGAGAAATACATCGGCCGCAACCAGAAAGGAGGCTTCCAAAGATGCACTCGGGCAGTGGGATCCAGTGCGTGGAAGGAGAGGTGGGCGTTGCGTGGAAGAAGTGGGCGTGGCCTGGAGGGAGAGGTGGGCGTGGTGTGTGATGTGGGCGTGGCCT